>NC_060175.1:18413494-18585994 GCF_021184085.1 Oncorhynchus gorbuscha | reverse complement strand
ACACTCTGAGAGGTCACGCCAATTATGTTCATAGTGGAGGAGGAGCTGACATGTGGAGGGGGAGGATGAGGAGGGGTGAGATCTATCTTTTTTCTTCTCTTCCCTCCTTTACTTCTCCTTCTCCTTCTCCTTCTCCTCTCCTTCTCTCAATAAGACTAATAATGCAAAACAGGAGTCAGAAAAAATGTTCCACCTGTAGGTCACCCTCCGTTGCTCTATCGCTCCTTGTTTCTCAACTTGTTTTCACACTCCTTGTTTCTCAACTTGTTTTCACTCTCCTTGTGTCTCAACTTGTTTTCACTCTCCTTGTTTCTCAACTTGTTTCCACTCTCCTTGTTCTCAACTTGTTTTCACTCTCCTTGTTCTCAACTTGTTTTCACTCTCCTTGTTCTCAACTTGTTTTCACACTCATTGTTTCTCAACTTGTTTTCACACTCATTGTTTCTCAACTTACATTTACATTTACATTTAAGTCATTTAGCAGACGCTCTTATCCAGAGCGACTTACAAATTGGTGCATTCACCTTATGACATCCAGTGGAACAGTCACTTTACAATAGTGCATCTAAATCTTAAAGGGGGGTGAGAAGGATTACTTTATCCTATCCTAGGTATTCCTTAAAGAGGTGGGGTTTCAGGTGTCTCCGGAAGGTGGTGATTGACTCCGCTGTCCTGGCATCGTGAGGGCGTTTGTTCCACCATTGGGGGGCCAGAGCAGCGAACAGTTTTGACTGGGCTGAGCGGGAACTGTACTTCCTCAGTGGTAGGGAGGCGAGCAGGCCAGAGGTGGATGAACGCAGTGTCCTTGTTTGGGTGTAGGGCCTGATCAGAGCCTGGAGGTACTGAGGTGCCGTTCCCCTCACAGCTCCTTAGGCAAGCACCATGGTCTTGTAGCGGATGCGAGCTTCAACTGGAAGCCAGTGGAGAGAGCGGAGGAGCGGGGTGACGTGAGAGAACTTGGGAAGGTTGAACACCAGACGGGCTGCGGCGTTCTGGATGAGTTGTAGGGGTTTAATGGCACAGGCAGGGAGCCCAGCCAACAGCGAGTTGCAGTAATCCAGACGGGAGATGACAAGTGCCTGGATTAGGACCTGCGCCGCTTCCTGTGTGAGGCAGGGTCGTACTCTGCGGATGTTGTAGAGCATGAACCTACAGGAACGGGCCACCGCCTTGATGTTAGTTGAGAACGACAGGGTGTTGTCCAGGATCACGCCAAGGTTCTTAGCGCTCTGGGAGGAGGACACAATGGAGTTTTCAACCGTGATGGCGAGATCATGGAACGGGCAGTCCTTCCCCGGGAGGAAGAGCAGCTCCGTCTTGCCGAGGTTCAGCTTGAGGTGGTGATCCGTCATCCACACTGATATGTCTACCAGACATGCAGAGATGCGATTTGCCACCTGGTCATCAGAAGGGGGAAAAGAGAAGATTAATTGTGTGTCGTCTGCATAGCAATGATAGGAGAGACCATGTGAGGTTATGACAGAGCCAAGTGACTTGGTGTATAGTGAGAATAGGAGAGGGCCTAGAACAGAGCCCTGGGGGACACCAGTGGTGAGAGCGCGTGGTGAGGAGACAGATTCTCGCCACGCCACCTGGTAGGAGCGACCTGTCAGGTAGGACGCAATCCAAGCGTGGGCCGCGCCGGAGATGCCCAACTCCGAGAGGGTGGAGAGGAGGATCTGATGGTTCACAGTATCGAAGGCAGCCGATAGGTCTAGAAGGATGAGAGCAGAGGAGAGAGAGTTAGCTTTAGCGGTGCGGAGCGCCTCCGTGATACAGAGAAGAGCATTTGAATGACTAGTCTTGAAACCTGACTGATTAGGATCAAGAAGGTCATTCTGAGAGAGATAGCGGGAGAGCTGGCCAAGGACGGCACGTTCAAGAGTTTTGGAGAGAAAAGAAAGAAGGGATACTGGTCTGTAGTTGTTGACATCGGAGGGATCGAGTGTAGGTTTTTTCAGAAGGGGTGCAACTCTCGCTCTCTTGAAGATGGAAGGGACGTAGCCAGCGGTCAGGGATGAGTTGATGAGCGAGGTGAGGTAAGGGAGAAGGTCTCCGGAAATGGTCTGGAGAAGAGAGGAGGGGATAGGGTCAAGCGGGCAGGTTGTTGGGCGGCCGGCCGTCACAAGACGCGAGATTTCATCTGGAGAGAGAGGGGAGAAAGAGGTCAGAGCACAGGGTAGGGCAGTGTGAGCAGAACCAGCGGTGTCGTTTGACTTAGCAAACGAGGATCGGATGTCGTCGACCTTCTTTTCAAAATGGTTGACGAAGTCATCTGCAGAGAGGGAGGAGGGGGGGGAGGAGGATTCAGGAGGGAGGAGAAGGTGGCAAAGAGCTTCCTAGGGTTAGAGGCAGAAGCTTGGAATTTAGAGTGGTAGAAAGTGGCTTTAGTAGCAGAGACAGAAGAGGAAAATGTAGAGAGGAGGGAGCGAAAGGATGCCAGGTCCGCAGGGAGGCGAGTTTTCCTCCATTTCCGCTCGGCTGCCCGGAGCCCTGTTGTTATCACTCTCCTTGTGTATCAACTTGTTTTCACTCTGCTTGTTTCTCAACTTGTTTTCACTCTCCTTGTTCTCAACTTGTTTTCACTCTCCTTGTTCTCAACTTGTTTTCACACTCATTGTTTCTCAACTTGTTTTCACACTCATTGTTTCTCAACTTGTTTTCACTCTCCTTGTGTATCAACTTGTTTTCACTCTCCTTGTTCTCAACTTGTTTTCACTCTCCTTGTTCTCAACTTGTTTTCACTCTCCTTGTTCTCAACTTGTTTTCACTCTCCTTGTTCTCAACTTGTTTTCACACTCATTGTTTCTCAACTTGTTTTCACTCTCCTTGTGTATCAACTTGTTTTCACACTCCTTGTTCTCAACTTGTTTTCACTCTCCTTGTTCTCAACTTGTTTTCACTCTCCTTGTTCTCAACTTGTTTTCACACTCATTGTTTCTCAACTTGTTTTCACTCTCATTGTTTCTCAACTTGTTTTCACACTCCTTGTGTCTCAACTTGTTTTCACTCTCCTTGTGTCTCAACTTGTTTTCACTCTCCTTGTGTCTCAACTTGTTTTCACACTCATTGTTTCTCAACTTGTTTTCACACTCATTGTTTCTCAACTTGTTTTCACACTCATTGTGTATCAACTTGTTTTCACACTCATTGTTTCTCACCTTGTTTTCACTCTCCTTGTGTATCAACTTGTTTTCACTCTCCTTGTTCTCAACTTGTTTTCACTCTCCTTGTGTATCAACTTGTTTTCACTCTCCTTGTGTATCAACTTGTTTTCACTCTCCTTGTGTCTCAACTTGTTTTCACTCTCCTTGTTCTCAACTTGTTTTCACACTCATTGTTTCTCAACTTGTTTTCACACATTGTTTCTCAACTTGTTTTCACACTCATTGTGTATCAACTTGTTTTCACACTCATTGTTTCTCAACTTGTTTTCACTCTCCTTGTTCTCAACTTGTTTTCACACTCATTCTCTTTTCCTCTGTTGTCTAATTTGAAGACACTCCACCTCACCCCTGTCTCCTGTCACGTGAACACACACGTTACACTGAGCACCGTCTCCCAGCTGCCCACTGCACTGAGGCTAGGTAACACGGTTACCACCGATAAATCCATGATTATCGAAAACTTCAACAAGCATTTCTCAACGGCTGGCCATGCCTTCCGCCTGGCTACTCCAACCTCGGCCAACAGCCCCCCCCGCAGCTACTCGCCCAAGCCTCTCCAGGTTCTCCTTTACCCAAATCCAGATAGCAGATGTTCTGAAAGAGCTGCAAAACCTGGACCCATACAAATCAGCTGGGCTTGACAATCTGGACCCTCTATTTCTGAAACTATCCGCCGATATTGTCGCAACCCCTATTACCAGCCTGTTCAACCTCTCTTTCATATCGTCTGAGATCCCCAAGGATTGGAAAGCTGCCACAGTCATCCCCCTCTTCAAAGGGGGAGACACCCTGGACCCAAACTGTTACAGACCTATATCCATCCTGCCCTGCCTATCTAAGGTCTTCGAAAGCCAAGTCAACAAACAGGTCACTGACCATCTCGAATCGCACCGTACCTTCTCCGCTATGCAATCTGGTTTCCGAGCCGGTCTCGGGTGCACCTCAGCAACGCTCAAGGTACTGAACGATATCATAACCGCCATCGATAAAAGACAGTACTGTGCAGCCGTCTTCATCGACCTTGCCAAGGCTTTTGACTCTGTCAATCACCATATTCTTATCGGCAGACTCAGTAGCCTCGGTTTTTCTGATGACTGCCGTGCCTGGTTCACCAACTACTTTGCAGACAGAGTTCAGTGTGTCAAATCGGAGGGCATGCTGTCCGGTCCTCTGGCAGTCTCTATGGGGGTGCCACAGGGTTCAATTCTCGGGCCGACTCTTTTCTCTGTATATATCAATGATGTTGCTCTTGCTGCGGGCGATTCCCTGATCCACCTCTTTCGCAGACGACACCATTCTATATACTTCCGTCCCGTCCTTGGACACTGTGGTATCTAACCTCCAAACGAGCTTCAATGCCATACAACACTCCTTCTGTGGCCTCCAACTGCTCTTAACTTCTTGCGTCGAGCAATCCTGTATCCGGGAGCGTAATCATAGCCTCAAGCTCATTACCATAACGCAACGTTAACTATTCATGAAAATCGCAAATGAAATTAAATAAATATATTCACTCACAAGCTTAGCCTTTTGTTAACAACACTGGCATCTCAGATTTTCAAAATATGCTTTTCAAGCATAGCTACACAAGCATTTGTGTTAGAGTATTGATAGCTAGCATAGCATTAAGCCTAGCATTCAGCAGGCAACATTTTTACAAAAACAAGAAAAGAATTCAAATAAAATCATTTACCTTTGAAGAACTTCGGATGTTTTCAATGAGGAGACTCAGTTAGATAGCAAATGTTCAGTTTTTCCCAAAATATTATTTGTGTAGGAGAAATCGCTCCGTTTTTTTCATCACGTTTGGCTAAGAAAATCCTCCGAAAATTCAGTCATTACAACGCCAAACTTTTTTCCAAATGAACTCCATAATATCGACAGAAACATGGCAAACGTTGTTTAGAATCAATCCTCAAGGTTTTTTTCACATATCTATTCGATGATAAATCATTTGTGGCAGTTGGGTTTCTCCTCTGAAGGAAATGGAAAAATACACGCAGCTGGAGATAACGCAATAATTTCGACGGAGGACACCAAGCGGGCACCTGGTAAATGTCGTCTCTTATGGTCAATCTTCCAATGATATGCCTACAAATACGTCACAATGCTGCAGACACCTTGGGGAAACGACAGAAAGTGTAGGCTCATTCCTGGCGCATTCACAGCCATATAAGGAGACATTGGAATACAGCGCCTTCAAAATCTGGGGCATTTCCTGTTTGAAATTCCATCTTGGTTTCGCTTGCAGCATCAGTTCTGTGGCACTAACAGATAATATCTTTGCAGTTTTGGAAACGTCAGAGTGTTTTCTTTCCAAAGCTGTCAATTATATGCATAGTTGAGCATCTTTTCGTGACAAAATATCTTGTTTAAAACGGGAACGTTTTTTTATCCAAAATTAAAAGAGCACCCCCTATATCGAAGAAGTTAAATGCTAGTAAAACCAAATGCATGCTTTTCAACCGCTCGCTGCCTGCATCCGCACGCCTGACTAGCATCACCACCCTGGATGGTTCCGACCTTGAATATGTGGACATCTATAAGTACCTAGGTGTCTGGCTAGACTGTAAACTCTCCTTCCAGACTCATATTAAACATCTCCAATCGAAAATCAAATCTAGAGTCATCACTCCCCCTAACTGGGAGGGAGCCAGAGACAATTACTCGATGCCGACACATCTTTCGAGTTGATTTACAGGCTGAAGCATGTTGCGCTTGGTGACCTCTGACTGTTTCATCCTAACATTGTTGGTGCCGACGTGGATACCAATATCTCTATACTCTCTACACGCCAGTTTTAGCTTTAGCCAGCACCATCTTCAGATTAGCCTTAACATCGGTTGCCCTGCCCCCTGGTAAACAGTGTATGATCGCTGGATGATTCATCTTAAGTCTAATACTGCGGTAATGGAGTCACCACTGACTAGGGTTTTCAATTTGTCAGAGCTAATGGTGGGAGCCTTCGGCGTCTCAGACCCCATAACGGGAGGAGTGGAGACCAGAGAAGGCTTGGCCTCTGACTCCGACTCGCTGCTTAAAACTTCTTAGGGCTGCAGTTCCGTTAACGGAATGATATGACAACAGCCAGTGAAAGTGCAGTGCGACAAATTCAAAACAACAGATTATCATGTGGAATGCGCGTGACCAGGAAATGGCTCTCTGCCAGTAAGCTGACTCATTCAGCACTTATTCAGTCCCACAACACAGTAGAATCCCCATTCAAGTTTCCATAGACAGTTGACATCTAGTGGAAGCCCTAGGAAGTGCAACTTCATTCATATCCCAATGTGAATTCAATAGGGCCTGGGTTGAAAATATACCATCCTCAGATTTCTTTGGATTTCTTTGGATTTTGGATTTCTTCTCAGGTTTTTGCCTGCCATATGAGTTCTGTTATACTCACAGACATCATTCAAACAGTTTTAGAAACGTCAGATTGTTTTCTATCCAATACTAATAATAATATGCATATATTATCAACTGAGACTCAGGAGCAGGATGTTTACTCTGGGCACCTCTGGGTACCTTTCATCCAAGCGACTCAATACTGTCCCTGCAGCATTAAGAAGTTTTTAATGGGGAAAACCGGTTGAAAGTTTCTGTCGGCCGAATGAGCGACACCGGTTGAGCATTCGTACGGCCAGAGGGACGGCCCCGAGGATGAGGAGCGGGCCGGTCCGGGCGGCAAAGATGGAAATCACGGATGATGTTGGGATCCAGAATGTCCTCCACTGGAACCCAACACCGCTCCTCTGGACCGTACCCCTCCCAGTCCACCAGGTACTGGTTCTGACCCCCACAACATCGGGAGTCCAGTAGGGATCTGATCGCATAGGAGAGTCTTCCCTCGACATCCAGGGGGAGGGTGGGGGGGTGGAGTGGTGTTGTGGGGGACAGCCTCAGCCAGGGGACCAGAAACCACCAGCCTGAGAAGGGAGACATGAAAGGAAGGTGAGATGCGGTAGTCACTGGGGAGTTGTAATCTATACGTCACCTCATTGACCCTCCGGAGAACATTGAACGTCCCCACGGCTCAGCTTCTTGCAGGGAAGGCAGAGTGAGAGGTTCTTGGTAGAGAGCCAGACACGATCTCCAGGATGGAACACGGGAGTCTCACTACGGTGACTGTCTGCTTCTTCTGACGGTGGACGGCGCGCAGGAGTCTCATGTGAGCATCGCTCCACACTTCTTCTGCGCGCCTGAACCACTCATCCACTGCAGGAGTTTCAGTCTGTCCCGAGGTCCTTGGAGCCAGGGCTGGCTGATAATCCAGAACTCTTCCCACTGGAGGAGTGCCATAATGAATTCTGGGCGTACTCCGCCCATGGAAGGAATCGGGCCCACTCCCCCTGCCAGTCCTGGCAGTGACTCCCCAGGAACCTCCCCATCTCCTGGTTCATCCTCTCCACCTGCCTGTTTGACTGAGGCCTATACCCGGAAGTGAGGCTGACCGTGACCCCAAACTTCTCCATAAAGGCTCTCTATATCGGTGATGTGAATTGGGGGCAACAGTCAGAGATGATGTCCTCCGGAAGGCCATAATGCCGGAAGAGCTGCTGGACCAGTGCCTCAGTGACCTGGAGAACCAGAGAGAGGGATTAAACAACATGATTTTGAAAATCTGTCCACAACCTCCAGAATGGTGGTGAAACCATCAGAGGGGAGATCGATAACAAAGTCAATGGACAGATGAGACCAGGGACACTGAGGCACTAGAAGGGAAATGAGTTTCCCTGCCCGAGCTTGCCGGGGAGACTTAGTTTGGGCACACACAGAACAGGAGTTGACGTAGCGAGTCATGTCCTGCGCCAAGGTGAGTCACCAATACCTTTGGAGAGCGATTGTATAGTACGGGTGATCCCAGCACGTCCAACAATGACAGCTGTGTGAGCCCAGGTCAATAGTTGGTCCCTTATCCCCATTGGAACGTAGATGAGCTCAGGAGGACAGGTAGTGGGAGCAAGTTCCCTCTACAGAGCCTGGAGAATGTCCACATCTACGTCCCAGACCATGGGGGCTATGACATGAGAGGGAACAGGAAAACAGGTCCTCCGGCATTCAGGTGACCAGTCTGTGATTCTCATCTTCGACCACGAGATGGTGGGGTTATGGTGTTGGAGCCATGGGAGGCCGAGGATGATCTTTTGAGCTAGTGCACACGTGATGAAGAAGGGGATGTTTTCCTGATGAACGGACTCCACGGTGAGGGTGAATGGTGTGGTGATGTGTGTGATGGTTCCGGATCCTAGTGGACAATTATCAAGGGCTTGAACCAGAAACGGAGAGGAGCGCGGGTATGACGGGATGTTCAGAGAGGAGTCAAGGGTCTGCTGAATAATGTTCCCCGCGGCTCCAGAATCCACTAGCGCTGTAGAAACAGTACATGAGGGACATCCAGCTAGTGTGATCGACACTAAAAAGGGTTTAGCAGAAACGGATGAAGATGGAATACTCACACATGCCCCAGGACGTGACCATCCCTCTGCTCTCATGAGACATACCGGACACTGCTGAAGATGGTGCACCCCTTGACCACAATAGAGACATAGCCTCAGCTGTCTCCATCTGCGTCACTCTGTTGCAGGGAGGCATGTGACCCTTACCTCCATAGGTTTAGGCTCTGCTACAGTGTTCACTGAGAGAGGGAGAGAAGCGATGTGGGTACTGACAATCACCAAGTAGGTTATCCAACCGTATGGCCATCGCGATGATTCCGCCTGGTGGTGAGGTTGAGGTTGTTGTCACGACATGCCAGTTCCAGTTGGACCTCCTAGTGCAGTCCTCTTCGGGAATAGTGTACGGAGTGCTGGCTCCTTCCATCCACTGGATGCTGCTACTGTCCGGAAGGTGAGTGCGTACTTGGCAGCAGTCTAGTCATCCTGCCGTAGTTGGAGTAGGCGCTCACCCCCTCTCTGGCCTCCGGTGGATGATTGAAAATACATCTGAACAGAGCCATGAACCCCTCATACGAAGCCAGCTCCTCTTCTCCTCTCTCCCAGGCAGCCGTAGCCAACTCCAACAACCTCCCAGTCAGAAATAACCGTGGCAACCTTGGACCTCTCGGGGATGGGGGCTCCCATTTGATGCACAAAACAGAGGGAGCACTGGAGTAGGAAGCCACAACATTTAGATGGGGTTCCATCATGTTTATCCGTGAGGGACAAACAGGCATCACTGACCTGGGCGGATTGCTGAATGGACAGATGTGCTGGATCGACTGGTAGAAGACTATCCTCTAGTGGAAGGCAACGCCTCTCGGGCATGCTCGAGACGTTGAAGACTGCGAAGAACCTCTTCCATAGCCATCCCCAGTTGCGCCAGCTGGTCACGGTGCTTACAAAGTAGGTATCCCTGTTCGTCGACCGTCTGGGAGATGTCCTGATTTCCTGCTGCTTCCATTTGTTGAGGCAGTATTCTGTAGTAACAAGGACGCTGTAAGTTTAATAACAAACAGAACATGGATAGAACAAGAAACATGAGTAGCATACAGACATAGAACACATAGTCAATACTGCCTGGGGAGTAGACGTAAGGGAGTGCCAGATAAAGGGGAGGCAATGAAATGCCTCCCGGCGCCTCCAGGTGAGCCTAATCATGAGGAGCAGGTGCGCGTAGTGATCATTGCCAGGACTGGTGGTTAGTAAACCATCAATGTCGTATGTCGCAGGGGAGGAGCAGGACTGTTATATGACAGTTATAATTAGTTTATGGTCCTGGGGAAGAGGGTTATAATGAGGTCTGGATATGGTCCTGGGGATGAGGGTTATAATGTGGTATGGTCCTGGGGGTGAGGCTTATAATAAGGTCTGCATATACTTGGATGAAATGGTGACCTTGGAATAATATGCATTCTCCCTTTGTTATCTCACACACAGCTACTGAGGGGGCTTTACAGTTATGAGCTGATACACACAGAGAGACACATAATACCTTTCAGGCCACTACTGAAGAGTGTGTGTGTTCATGCGTGTGTGTGTGCATGTGCATTTTAATATGTTTGGAGAGGAGGGGGACACAGAATACAGTATATAAGAAAAGGAAAATGCATACAGGTCCAACATATTTAAACCTCAAATTCTCTTTAATGCACAGCATGTTGGATTCATGACGATGACCTAGTATCTGAATAAGTGGTCGGTAGGTGGTTCAGTACTGTACCAATTTATTTCCCACATGAAACAGACAAGACTAGCTAGAGGGGATGCAAAATGGTAATATCATTTATGTTGATATTTATGAGTGTGAAAAGTACAGGTTTCCACAACATACCTAGGTAGGGGTAAGATAATTAGCAGTTTTGCTAGAGACTCTGTAGCTATCACTTATTGACTACAATGAGGGAAAATGTATTTTATTTGTCTCCCTTCCTTCACCTGCGCTGATATGCTGTAAAAAGGATTGGACAGGTGAAAGTAAGTCCAGTGGTTTCCACTATCCACCAAGATATTTTCACCCATTCCTTCTTTTCAAATCAGTGTGAATGAAATGAACAAGGAAATGAAGGAGACGGGGAAAGGAATTAAGCAAGCCAGTTAACAATATGACACACCCTTACGGTTTTTATACATAATACTGTACATCTGTATGGTCCCATTAGAAGAGTACTGTATGTCGAAACAGTGACATTTAACCTTAGAACTAAAATGTAATCTCAGCTGACATAACTATGTCAACTAAACTGGCGTATTACTTATAGGGGTAGTTGCCATTTAGCTGGCCACACTGTTTTTCAGAAACATTTTGCACAAACACTGTCCTTACAAAGTTCTGTCCAGAACGTGAGCAGTTTATTTTTGGATGCATTGTTCAGACATTCACAGAAATATCTATAGCATAACACAATCATCCAAACCGTAAAAATGTAGGCTACATGTGTCCTTGCGCTAACTGAGGAAAGATTGACGTAACACAAGCGGTCATGTTTGTATAAACACAAGCGGTCATGTTTGTATAACTCTCGACTGACAAACTACAATATGAATTAGCTCATAGAAATGACTATTTATAATTCATCACATCACGGGTGAGCTCACCATTGATCTAAATAATTGAGTAAAACATTCTCCAAAAATTGAAAGTAATCCGACTATGGGTATTTTCTGTGCGCTGCTATGCTTTTTTTGCTCACAGAAACCAAAGATAAGAGAAGACAAGAGGAGTCGTCTACCATCGTTCACATCCCACCATTAATTCCTGGAAGTTCTCAAAAAATGAGTGAATCCTTACTCACCTCATTTTGTTAACATCTTTGGTCCGACAGACGTGAATTCCAGCATTATGTGAAACCCAGAATGCATTGTATGTCAACAAACATGGCTCCACACACAGCTGGAATTAGCTTAGCTCATTATAATCAGTACAACCCTCAAAAAGTATTTTACACACATAATATGTGCCCATTACAATCTACACAAGAATCGGAATGCATGATTTGTCACTGGTACTTGAAAACATGTGAAAATAACAGTAAATATATCAACAATTACCACAAAACATTTTCTGATAGTGATTTATTGATACAAGTGGCGCGTGAAAGCAGTCAATCACGTAACCTCTCACTCTGAGCCATTCAGTGTTGCTGTTTATGTATGTAGCTAGTGAGCTAAGCTGTAGCATTAGCAATGTCTTTCAAAAGTAGACAACTCACACATGCGGAAATTCTGGAGATTTAAAAAAAATCTGACAATGAGACTTGAGTATGAAAGTCGGGAATAAGATTCTGACAGTGCCAGTGCCATTGAGGAGCTGCCCCCCAACCTTGTAGACATTGAGAACCCTGAATCAGAGGACCCCTTGTCCACTGACAAAGTCCCAGTTCCTTTTGAAGATGCTGGTGGTGATGGAAGCAGACATACAGTGGATGAAGTACAGGAGTTCTGTGGTAGCTGGAAGGCCGCCAGCCATATAACCCTTCCTGGCCCTGCTGTTTGCTTTGATGAGTCCCAGTCTGGAGTGCAAAGCCCCATACCAATTGCATCTGAGGCAGAGTGCTTCAAGTTGATTTCTGACAGAGGAGCTGGTGGGAGACATAGTAGAGGAGACCAATCACTATGCCTTGGAGCTACAGGAGAAGAGAGAGCCAGACTTGGGGGGGAAACTCGCTAAATGGGTGACAACCACAATTAATGAAATGTATACCCTCCTGGTCACAGTCCTTCTCATGGGGAGAGTAAAGAATAACTGAATAAAGAGAATACTGAAGCACAGTTGCTATGTTTGCAACTCCCTTCTATTACACCCTCTTTTCCCAAGACCGCTTCCTAGTTCTGCTGTGACGCCTGCATTTAGTCAACAATGCTACTGCCAACCTAAATGACCCGTAATACAAAATAAGAAATGTTCTTACCAGCCTGACATCAGCATTTGGTCGGGTCTTTGTGCCGTACAAGGACCTATGCATTGATGAGTCCCTGATGTTATGGAAAGGTAGGCTGGCGTTCTGTCAATATATTCCCTCCAATATGCACAGGTTTGGGGTCAAGTTCTTTGTCATGTGCAACGTAAAGACAGGATATGTCCAGGACATTATAGTTTACACAGGGTCCACCACTGACATCCAACATTATGAGGGGCTTGGGGTGTCCGGGTCCATGGTGATGACCATAATTGCTCCTCATCTCAGCAAGGGACACACTTTGTATGTGGACAATTGGTACAGCAGTCCCACACTCTTCCAGCATAAGCTCTCTAACAGCACAGGGGCCCGTGGCACAGTCAGGTCGAACAAGAAGGGGATGTCGGAATTCGGTTGCAGGAAGATGCAGAGAGGGAAGGTGGAGTTCGAGAACAGTCAACAGCTGGCAGTAAAGTGGCATGACAAACGAGAAGTCCATGTCCTCTCCACTGTCCATACAGCAACTATGTCGGCCACAGGGAAGGTGGACAACCTGATGGGAGAGAGAAAAATCCAACCAGACTGTGTGCTTGACTATAACTGTGGATAAGCGGCCATTATAAACAGTTTTGTCGAATGCACTTGGAAAACAAACAAGTGGTATAAGAAGATATTTTTCCATCTGATCGACACTGCTGCCCTCAATGGCCACATAGTTCACCACCAACTAACAGGTGAGATGATTACTGAACAAGGCATTTTTTGTAATTGGACATACAGTTAACATACAAATCACATACAGTTCCATTATGCAATTATAGTGACAATATCTCACCCACCTACCCACTGCCTCATCCTCTCCCCTATCCCCCCCACTCCCTCATAGTTAAAGTATTTACCTACCAAAAGTACAGAGAGAACCTCATGAGAGAGCTGCTGGAGGAACACCACACCCCTCTGTGCCCATCCACTGGGGGTCGTCCTGCTGCGGACAATCCCCTACGCCTCACTGCACGGCATTTTCCCTGCAAAGTCTCTCAAACTTCTGCTCAAGGTAGTTGGAAAACGGAGGCACTGCAAAGTCTGCCACTAGGAGAAGTAAGCAGAGGAAGTTGACAAAATACATCACCATGCATTTCACCACAAATTATTATTTACAATGACAGCCTTCACAGGCCAAACTCGGACGACGCTGGGTCAATTATGCGCCGCCCTATGGGACACCCAATCATGGCCGGTTGTGATACAGCCTGGATTCAAACCAGAGTGCCTCGAGCACTGAGATGCAGTGCCGTAGATCACTGCTCCATTTGGGAGTCATACGTCAAGGCTAGCTTGAAAATACAACACAAGCTAATACTTCTCTGACGGAATTAGCATTGTTTTACAGAGCTAATAGAAGAATGCAGTTAGCTACATGGGCACGACTGAATATAACACCATAAAACTGATGAAATGAGTAACGTTACCTAGCGTGTTCGTGATTATAAGGAATATACACAAATATAGTATTGCTCTGTACACACAGTACAGTCAGCGACAGTAGAGGCGGCATAACATGACATACAGAAACTATTATAATGTAATAAGGCTTTTACTTTGATAGAAAAGCACACATTTCCAAAGTTGATATTAGTACGAAAACAACAATGACTGAGATGCGGGCAACATACGGAAAATATGAACACGTGTGTGCAGATCCTGTTCTGACGGGAGATGCGCAAATGTCTGCAGACTTGAACTGCACAAACAATTGGGAAGTGCTTGGGGAATTTTGTCCAGGTCAGAAATGTCCCAAAAATGATTCATCCGCAAAAGCAAAAATGACTGTTTTTATGTGAATGAATGAGTCGTCTTTAACACACCTCAATTCGAATTGCTCTTAGAAAATAAAAACTTGTTAGTAAATCATTTGAAATTGACAAGTTGAAACAGCCTATAAATAAAAACAGGCTGCGTGCCTTGGTTTGAGGGCAGCGCGGATTAAATGTATTGTTGCACAACAATCACATTCTGGAATGGAGAGAATGTTCTGACATCACGTACATAAAATAAATGATGCTGGGGCGACAGTTAGAGATATTTGGAGCTCACGTATTTAAAGGTTAAAGCCTTTAAGGCTGGGGAAACTCCAGGGCTGAATGGCATACCAATGGAAGTATACCAGACTTTTTGATATACTCAGAGGACCATTATTAGCATGTTTTAAACACTCCTATGTAAACTGTAGATTATCGGACACGCAACAAGGTCTGATTTCATTATTACTGAAATAAGATCCAAGTGGTATATATAAAGATCCAGACCATTTGAAAATTGGAGGCCTCTTCCACTTCAGTGTTGTGATTCTATGTAACAGAGCTATGCTAAATAAATGCTTGGCGCATAGAATTAAAAAGATATTGTCAGATTTATTCATCCTAATCAGACAGGTTTTTTACATGGACAATACATTGGAGATAATATAAGACAAGTACTGGAAACAGTAGAATACTATGAAATATCAGGGAAACCAAGCCTAACTGATTTTGAAAAGGCTTTTGATAAAGTACGACTGGAGTTTATTTATAAATACCTTGAATATTTCAATTTGAGAATCTCTTATCAAATGGATTAAAATTATGTATAGTAACCCAATAGTAAGGTGTAAAATAGTAAATGATGGCTACTGTCAAGAAGAGTAAAACAAGGTTGTCCACTATTGGCATATCTATGTATTATTGCCATCAAAATGTTAGCTGTTAAAATTAGATCCAAGGTGTCATTGTACACTGATGATTCATGTTTTCTTTTAAAACCACAATTAGAATCCCTCAACAGCCTCAGAGGATCTAGACTATTTTGCTAACCTCTCTGGATTAAAACCAAATTATGACAAGTACTATATTACGTATTGGATCACAAAAAAATGGACTTTTACATTACCGTGTAGTTTACCAATAAAATGGTCTGACGGGATGTGGGCATACGCGGTATACAAATCCTGAAAGAAAGAAATGATCTCACTCCAATACATTTTTATAGAAAGTTAGCAAAAATAGATAAGATCTTGCTATCATCTCTGAATTTCCGTCGTTTTCTGCTAACAGCTATGGGGAAATGAATCATTTTTTAAAAGAAAATAAATATATATACCCCAATATCAATATTGCTTTGAAGTGTGCGGTTTGCCTCAGGACAAGTGGTGTTTCTAAAAGATGTACAGATGTAGGATTTTAATTTAAGATAGTTTGCTACAGCAGGAAAATAATCCTGCAGCAACAGGAAATGTGACATTTTTGTAGGGGAAAATGAAGTCTGAAATTTCAAAGTGCAAATTACAAACTTCAGAAGCCTTTTAAACCTCAAATATGGTATACATTTTAAATGTTCTGCATTGCAGGAAAGTTCTTCGGCAACAGGGTGATCAAATTAAGATCTTACATCTGTACCATCATGTGGATAAGTACGAAGTGAAGGACCTATGAAGAAGTGAAAGAGAAAACGCAGAGTTGAATTCCTAATGTTATAAGCATATGTTATTTTTATTTATGTTGCACACTGTTTTGAATTAGCATATTTTCAAAAGCATATTAAGCATTTTCATTAGCTGGAAGTAATTTTGTGCTAAGTCTGAAATGTGATTTTCTTGGAGCGGCGCAAGCAATGTTGTGAATGCAAATTAGGGGGACACTAAAAGATGCAACAAAGACATATAAGGAATGATACGACATTGTGTTACTATTGTACTAGATTTAGGGTGGTTATTCACAAGACATGAAGATCATCTTTAACATGAATATGTTCATCCATTGCCCACAAATATGATTGATAACAGTGTTGAAATGTTACTACAATAGAGTCATATTCCTGTTAGGCTGAGAGAGGATCTCAAGTGAGATGATGTGGAAGTAATATGGCTACAGGTTTATCTGCTTCAACTAAAGCATATTTCTGTAGGAAGTTGCTACACCCCCAAGTGCTAAAAGTCAGTATTTGGACTATATGTGTAAAATGTTGAATAATGTATGTGATATCAACAGAGAGGAATATTTTCTGGGTGACATAAATATTGACTGGTTGTCATCAAGCTGCCCACTCAAAAAGAAGCTCCTAGCTATAACCAGTGCCTGCAATCTGGTTCAAGTTATCAGTCAACCTACAAGGGTATTTACATACAGAACAGGAACTAAATCATCCACGCGTATTGATCACATTTGACCTAATGTTGCAGAAATCTGCTCTAAAGCAGTATCCACACCCATGTATGTCGGGATCAAAATACAATACCCATATCTAGAAAACAAAAGTTCCTAAAAATGTGTATAAATGATCATACAAGGGGTTGTCATGACTGGCCGGGACAGATTACTGTGGACCACACTCCTACAAGAGACATCTCTCACACCCGCCAGAGGGGTAGAGATCAAGAGGTATGGAGGTGGGGGTTTTATGACACCTCACGCCTATTGTAAATCTTAAGGTAGCCGACAAAATCCCTTGTCCTCCTACTGTGGAGGAATGGAATGAATGATGGGTCTATGGAGAACCTACCTCAGAACAATAACATGCAAAAATGGACTTTCGGACAATAGGTTTCATCAGCCAAAATGGTAGTAATGACGATATGTGAAAATGAATGTCATTTTTGTTATGTTAGTAAAAGTTAAATGAGGACATTATAATCAAAACATTGTAACTTGAAGAGTTTTCACAATATTTACCTGATGTTTGCATACTGTACATTGTGTGGAAAATGTCCAGATCAAAGATAATGTTTTTGTTAAGATGAAATGTGAAGTTAGTTGTCTAAATTGGATCTGAGTAAAATCCAGATCTTGCCTCGTAACTAGGTACGAGGAAACAGACCACTAAGACAAAGAACACTGACATCGTGAGGACAATCAGAGAGTTAAACCCGGTAACCAAAGAAGTGCCGTTATCAGAGGAGAAGGTCGAACCCCATCTACGAAGAGACAGCCCATCGGAGACCTTCGACACGAAGGTCATTTTATTCTGACTCATCAGAGTGGCAGTTTGGGGCAAGGTTAGGGTTAAACTAAGCATAGTTTACAAATGTACCCAGGTGTTCTTTTCTCTTGTGCACTCTCTCTTTCTCTCTTTTTTGAAATCCTCATCTTGTGTAACACGTGTTATATTGTGTTGGCCCACTAGGGACCTGTTTTATCATACTAAGTTCTAACCAATAGCCTAGACTGTGTGTTTGTGTATGTGTATCTTATATTATCATTTTAGCTTGTTAGAAAATAAATAATCAACTCAATTGGTTTGGTACGGATTTATGTAGTGGGACTCGGGTTTGTGCAGATTCCTGGATTATGCAACGTTCATAATGATGCTGTAGAGGAAATTAATTAATTAGCGACTGTTGTAAAAACTATATTCTGATATTCTTTGAGTTAATTTGGGAAATAGAAACTTAATAAAGCCATGGTGCCCCAGGTTACTAAGTTATTATTAACTGATTAATTTAATCACGTAATTATAAACAGTTTAATCATTCGATGAACAGCAGTCATCACATTAATCAATCCAACATCACGACAGGGTTTTGCAATGGTGCCTATCTTGAAGGTGTGAAAATATGTGTTGGTCTGATGTGTGCAATGAGGAACACATCCTGACTCTGCACTTGAAACACTTATAAAACTGCTTCTTCCGGTTACTGACAGGCATACACCCATCAAGAAACTGACTGTTAAAACTGCTTCTTCTGGTTACTGCAGGCATACACCCATCAAGAAACTGACTGTTAAAACTGCTTCTTCCGGTTACTGACAGGCATACACCCATCAAGTAACTGACTGTTAAAACTGCTTCTTCCGGTTACTGACAGCCATACACCCATCAAGTAACTGACTGTTAAAACTGCTTCTTCCGGTTACTGACAGGCATACACCCATCAAGAAACTGACTGTTAAAACTGCTTCTTCCGGTTACTGACAGGCATACACCCATCAAGTAACTGACTGTTAAAACTGCTTCTTCCGGTTACTGACAGGCATACACCCATCAAGTAACTGACTGTTAAAACTGCTTCTTCCGGTTACTGACAGGCATACACCCATCAAGTAACTGACTGTTAAAACTGCTTCTTCCGGTTACTGACAGGCATACACCCATCAAGTAACTGACTGTTAAAACTGCTTCTTCCGGTTACTGACAGGCATACACCCATCAAGTAACTGACTGTTAAAACTGCTTCTTCCGGTTACTGACAGGCATACACCCATCAAGAAACTGACTGTTAAAACTGCTTCTTCCGGTTACTGACAGGCATACACCCATCAAGAAACTGACTGTTAAAACTGCTTCTTCCGGTTACTGACAGCCATACACCCATCAAGTAACTGACTGTTAAAACTGCTTCTTCCGGTTACTGACAGGCATACACCCATCAAGAAACTGACTGTTAAAACTGCCAAATCCCCATGGATAGATGATGAACTGAAAAGCTGAAAGGGATGAGACAAAGGGTCTACACAGCAGACTGGCAAACATATTTCATGTAACTAATCTAAACAAAAAGTAGAATAAACTAAACTATGGAACACATAGACATTATATAAAGAATGATAGTAAAAAGCTTTGGTGTACTTTCAATTAAATTCTAGGCAAAAAAGCAAACTCGGCTCCATCCTTCATTAAGGCAGATTGCTTGTTCATAACACAACCTTTTGATATTGCCAAACACTTTAATAACTTTCTTGTTGACAAGATTAGCAGACTTAGGCATGACATGCAAATAACAAATGCTGAGTCTTCATATTCATGCATAATGGACCAAATAATGAAAGACAAGCACTGTAGTTTTAAGTTCCACAAAGTGGGTGTGGAAGAGGTGAAAAAATGTTTGGTATGTATTACTGAACAAAAATATAAAAGCAACATGTAACATGTAATGAGCTGAAATAAAAGATCCCAGAAACATTCCATACGCACCAACAAATTGTTTCTAACTTGCCAATCTAATCCATCCACCTGACAGGTGTGGCATATCAAGAAGCTGATTACAGTTTTTCTCAGTCGCTTTGGTGCATTTCTTAGATCAAAAGTGCAATTCTTGATAATACTTGTACAAATTCCAAATCATCTAGTCACTTGTGCACATCATTAAAGTAATTTCTTATTTCTTTGAACAAATTGCAATTGATAATGTACAAGCGTCAGCTTTTTTCCATGTTACCAATTGCTCATGTCACGTTGATCAAAATATAGTAGATGGTTCTCTGTTGAATAGTCTTACCCCACAAAACATCTAGGTATTAGTTCCTTGCATTAGCCATTACATGCAAAATTGTTGAACTATTTGTCATAAACTGTCAAGAATAGTTTTACACATTTCTATTAGACCTTTTGTACAAAAACATGAATTGATGAATTGTGCAGGTGAAATTGACCCTCACTCATTAAGGAATGTAAAGTGTTAGTTCAACCAACAATCAATCAGTTGTCTAAATTGCTCAAAGGTGCATCTCATGAAGAATCAATTGGCAAGCATATATAGACAGACCACAACACAGAATTGCAATTCTCCAATAATGGGAAGGAAATGAACAGGGTCAACAGCCAAGAGGAGGAAGAAGAGGAAAAAGGATGTGTGGTGGAAGGCAAAACAGAGGAAGAGGCAGAAGAGGACATAGGCGCATATCTGATGACATAAGGGCCACTACTGTTGACCATGTTGTCAATCATGGCCTTACAATGGCTGAGGCAGGTCGAAGGGTGCAGCCGAATATTGGGAGATCAACCGTGTCCTCAATAGTTCAAACGTTTCGAAGAGAGAACAGGTATGTCCACCAATGTACAGTGCACTGTTACTGTATATAAGCAGTATACTGTATACTTCCTACAATGCTTCATATTACAGTAGTCCACTTGTATTTCACAGCATATAGAAATATACTCTATACAGATACATACTGCACCTTACATGTACCCACCTGTATGTTTTACAGTAAAATGTGTGTTCGCATAGTTTTTGTCTATGTGAAAGTGTGCGATGCATCACTGCATTTTTCCCCAAATAAGACTGCAAGATTACCTCAAACCGGTGGCAGAGGACGCCTTTTCACACCTCAACAGGAGGAGGCTATTTGCACCATGTTCCGAGCAAACAATGCCATGAGACTCAGGAAAATACAAAGGACCATTATAGAAGACAACAATGTCTTTGAAAACATCGATACGGTTAGCATCTCAACCATTCACAGGGTGCTGCATAGAAACCAGATGAGAATGAAACAGCTGTACCGTGTACCATTCCAAAGGAATGAGGACAGAGTTAAGGAGCTACGATACCAGTATGTACACGTAAAACATATATCTATGTAACTACTTTACAGCAACATTTTATAGTGATACATAGTACAGTGGGCATAAACTGCACACATTTCCATTGCTGTGGAAGGAACATAAAATGTACATATATTACATGTCACTCTTCCTTACCAAAACAAATTCAACTGTGTGTTCTGGGATATAGCGTATAATGGAGTTGGAATCAAGTGAACCCTCTCACAACTTTGTATTCGTGGATGAGGCTGGCTTCAACCTGACCAAATGCACAAGGCGTGGTCGGAATATCATCGGTCACAGAGCTACTGTGGATTTGCCAGGCCAACGGGGAGGAGATATCACCATGTGTGCTGCTATTTCGGAACATGGTGTCCAAACCCATATCCCCCTTATAGGGCCATACAACACCCAGCATCTACTCAACTTTTTAGAGACTCTCTACAGGGCTCTCATCCCTGATGATGAGAGGTGTCCGTTTAGAGAGGATTTGCCAAAGTATGTGGTCATTTGTGATAATGTGAGTTTCCATCGATCAAACATCATAAGGCAATGGTTTGTGACTCACCCGAGGATTCTCATAGAATTCCTCCCACCTTATTCACCATTCCTTAACCCAATTGAGGAGTTATTTTCAGCATGGAGGTGGAAGGTGTACGATCGTCAGCCACACACACAGATGACCCTGCTGGCTGCAATGGATGCAGCATGTGAGGACATCACAGTAGACGCCTGCAGAGAATGGATAAGGCATTCCAAAAAAAAAATTCCACGTTGCATTGGAAGGGAAAATATCCGTTGTGATGTGGATGAGAATATGTGGGCCGACAGACAGGAACATCTGGATGTGTGGGCAAAGTTGTGCCTTAGGGGTGGTTTCCTGTGTTTCTTTCCAAAAAAAAAATCTCCCTTTGTGCCCCTTGGGTTGTCCAGTCTCTTTCAATCAATAACCCACATACAGTAATATGTAAATAGTACTGTTGAAATTGATATGTGCCATAGAAGTGCAGTCTTGTGCATTTTCAATACAGTAACTGTCATCCAAATCGTAGCTTAAGTTTACATCAGGTAATACTGTCAAAGTACACAGTTACATTGACAACATGCCTAAACATTTTGACGACCTTGTTCGTGAACAATGACTCAATGACTTATCATTCTGATGACACTGACATGGTCATTGGCACAAATATTTACTTTTGAGAGTATGTACTAAGGATTTTTAGTGACTGACTAGCTTTAGAAACATATATATTGTATATTGCAGTTTGTACAAATTGTTCTGAGAAATGCACTTATTATTTTGCACATGTTAGGGATGATGTGGTCCTTCTGTAGCTCAGTTGGTAGAGCATGGCGCTTGTAACGCCAGGGTAGTGGGTTCGGGACCACCCATACGTAGAATTTATGCACACATGACTATAAGTCGTTTTGGATAAAAGCGTCTGCTAAATGGCATATATTATTATTATTTATTATATTATGTGAAAAATGCACCAAAGCGACTGAGAAAAACTGTAAGCACAGGTGCACCTGTGTATAACCCCTGGGGTGATCTAGCAGAGTCTATGGCTGTCTGGAGTGGTTCTCAATCAGAGTCAGGTGTATATCGTTGTCTCTGATTGGGAACCATATTTAGGCAGCCATATTCTTTGGTTGTTTTGTGGGTGCTTCTGTAACGGTTTTCATATGGTGAAGGAGAGTCGGACCAAAACGCAGCGTGTAGATTGCGATCCATGTTTAATCAAATAAACGTAACATGAATCAAGACACAAACTCAACAAAACAATAAACGTAATGAAAACCGAAACAGCCTAAACTGGTGCAAACTAACACAGAAATAAGGACATCAAGACACTAAGGACAATCACCCACAAAACAACCAAAGAATATGGCTGCCTAAATATGGCTCCCAATCAGAGACAACGATAAACACCTGACTCTGATTGAGAACCACTCCAGACAGCCATAGACTCTGCTAGATCAACCCACTAGCTACAATCCCACTATATACCAAAACCCCAAGACAAAACACACCACAATACAAAAATCCCACGCCACACCCTGGCCTGACCCAATACATAGAGATAAACACAAAATACTTCGACCAGGGCGTGACATTAAGAAGACGCTGTGTTCCCTCAGACATGGAGGGAGGCAAAGGTCATTCCATACCCAAGACTTTCAGCATGGTTATAGGGAAGGGCACTCAACATGCTCGGCACTGAGGCAAATGACTGATGATTGGTTGAAAGAAATTGATAGTAAGAAGATTGTGGGAGCTGTTTTGTTAGATTTCAGCGCAGCTTTTGATGTCATAACCTACTGTATAGCTGAAAAAACACCAGTGTTATGGATTTGCATACTCTGCCTAATTATAGACTGAGAGTTATCTATTTAATACAACACAGAGAGGTTTTGTTAATGGAAGCCTCTCTCATGCAAATTCAATTGAGTGTGGTGTACCACAGGGCATGCGGCTAGGGCCATTATTGTATTCTGTTTTGCAAAATACCCTCCACTGACCTTGAATAAAGCTTGTGTGTCTATGTACGCTGATGACTCAACAGTATACAGTGGGGCAAAAAAGTATTTAGTCAGCCACCAATTGTGCAAGTTCTCCCACTTAAAAATATGAGAGAGGCCTGTAATTTTCATCATAGGTACACTTCATCTATGACAGACAAAATGAGGAAAAAAAGCCAGAAAATCACATTGTAGGATTTTTTATGAATTTATTTGCAAATTATGCTGGAAAACAAGTATTTGGTCACCTACAAACAAGCAACATTTCTGTCTCTCACAGACCTGTAACTTCTTCTTTAAGAGGCTCCTCTGTCCTCCACTCGTTACCTGTATTAATGGCACCTGTTTGAATTTATCAGTGTAGAAGACACCTGTCCACAACCTCAAACAGTCACACTCCAAACTCCACTATGGCCAAGACCATAGAGCTGTCAAAGGACACCAGAAACAAAATTGTAGACCTGCACCAGGCTGGGAAGACTGAATCTGCGATAGATAAGCAGCTTGTTTTGAAGAAATCAACTGTGGGAGCAATTATTAGGAAATGGAAGACATACAAGACCACTGATAATCTCCCTCGATCTGGTGCACCACGCAATATCTCACCCCGTGGGTCAAAATGATCACAAGAGCAGTGAGCAAAAATCCCAGAAACACACGGGAGGGACCTAGTGAATGACCTGCAGAGAGCTGGGACCAAAGTAACAAAGCCTACCATCAGTAACACACTACGCCGCCAGGGACTCAAATCCTGCAATGCCAGACGTATCCCCCTGCTTAAGCCAGTACATGTCCAGGCCCGTCTGAAGTTTGCGAGAGAGCATTTGAATGATCCAGAAGAAGATTGGGAGAATGTCATATGGTCAGACGAAACCAAAATATAACTTTTTGGTAAAAACTCAACTCGTAGTGTTTGGAGGACACTGAATGCTGAGTTGCATCCAAAGAACACCATACCTACTGTGAAGCATGGGGTGGAAACATCATGCTTTGGAGCTGTTTTTCTGCAAAGGGGCCAGGACAACTGATTCGTGTAAAGGAAAGAATGAACTGGGCCATGTATCATGAGATTTTGAGTGAAAACCTCCTTCCATCAGCAAGGGCATTGAAGATGAAACGTGGCTGGGTCTTTCAACATGACAATGATCCCAAACACACCGCCCGGGAAACGAAGGAGTGCCTTCGTAAGAAGTATTTCAAGGTCCTGGAGTGGCCTAACCAGTCTCCAGATCTCAACCCCATAGAAAATCTTTGGAGGGAGTTGAAAGTCTGTGTTGCCCAGCAACAGCCCCAAAACATCACTGCTCTAGAGGAGAAATGGGCCAAAATACCAGAAACAGTGTGTAAACCTTGTAAAGACTTACAGAAAATGTTTGACCTCTGTCATTGCCAACAAAGGGTATATAACAACGTCTTGAGATAAACTTTTGTTATTGACCAAAATAGTTATTTTCCACCATAATTTGCAAATAAATTCATTAAAAATCCTACAGTGTGATTTTTTGGATTTTTTTCTCATTTTGTCTGTCATAGTTTAAGTGTACCTATGATGAAAATTACAGGCCTCATCTTTTTAAGTGGGAGAACTTGCACAATTGGTGGCTGACTAAATACTTGTTTGCCCCACTGTACATGTCAGCTGCAACAGTAAAATAGTTGAAGTCGGAAGTTTTACATACACCTTAGCCAAATACATTTAAACTCAGTTTTTCACAATTCCTGACATTTAATCCTAGTAAAAATTCCCTGTTTTAGATCAGTTAGGATCACCACTTTATTTTAAGAATGTGAATGTCAGAATAATAGTAGAGAGAATGATTTATTTCAACTTTTATTTATTTCATCACATTCCCAGTGGGTCAGAAGTTTAAATACACTCAATTAGTATTTGGTAGCATTGCCTTCACATTTTTTTTAAACTTGGGTCAAACAAGCTTCCCACAATAAGTTGGGTGTATTTTGGCTCATTCTTCTTGACAGAGCCGCTCTAACTGAGTCAGGTTTGTAGGCCTCCTTGCTCGCAAATGCTTTTTCAGTTCTGCCCACAAATTTTCTATGGGATTGAGGTCAGGGCTTTGTTAATGCCACTCCAATACCTTGACTTTGTTGTCTTTAAGCCGTTTTGCCACAACTTTGGAAGTACGCATGGGGTCATTGTCCATTTGGAAGATCCATTTGTGACCAAACTTTAACTTCAATATATCCACCAAACTTGCTTCAATATATCCACATAATTTTCTTTCCTCATGATGCCATCTATTTTGTGAAGTGCATTAGTCCCTCCTGCAGCAAAGCACCCCGACAACATGATGCTGCCAACCCATGCTTCACGGTTGGGATGGTGGTCTTCAGCTTGCAAGCCTCCCCCTTTTTCCTCCAAACATAACAATGGTCATTATGGCCAAACAGTTATATTTGTGTTTCAACAGACCAGTGGACATTTCTCCCAAAAGTACGATCTTTTTCCCCATGTGCAGTTGCAAACAGTCTGTTTTCTTATGGCGGTTTTGGAGCAGTGGCTTCTTCCTTGCTGAGCGGTCTTTCAGGTTATGTCGATATAGGACTCGTTTTACTGTGGATATAGATACTTTTGTGCCTGTTTCCTCCAGCATCTTCACAAGGTCATTTGCTGTTTTTGTCTGGGATTGATTCGCGCTTTTCGCACCAAAGTACGTTCATCTCTAGGAGACAGAACACTTCTCCTTCCTCAGCGGTATGATGGCTGCGTTGCTTCATGGTGTTTATACTTGTGTACTATTGTTTGTACAGATGAATGTGGTGCCTTCAGGCATTTGGAAAATGCTCCCAAGGATGAACCAGACTTGTGGAGGTCTACAATTTTTTTTCTGAGGTCTTGACTGATTTCTTTTGATTTTTCCCATGATGTCAAGCAAAGAGGCACTGAGTTTGAAGGTAGGCCTTGAAATACATCCACAGGTACTCCTCCATTTGACTCAAAATATGTCAATTAGCCTATCAGAAGCTTCTAAAGCCAAGCTGTTTAAAGGCACAGTCAACTTAGTGTATGTAAACTTCTGACCCACTGGAATTGTGATACAGTGGATTAAAAGGGAAATAATCGGTCTGTAAACAATTGGTGGACCAATTACTTGTGTCATGCGCAAAGTAGATGTCCTAACTGACTTGCCAAAACTATATTTTGTTAACAAGAAACTTGTGGACTGGTTGAAAAAGGAGTTTCAATGACTCCAACCTAAGTGTATGTAAACTTCTGACTTCAACTGTAACTGACACCCTTAACATAGAGCTCCAGTCAGTTTTAGAATGGTTAACTAGGAATAGGATTGTGCTGAATATCTAAGAAACGAAAAACATAATTTTGGGCCAAATCACGCCCTTAACGCTAAACCTTGTTTATCAAATTTAAATCAAATTGTATTGATCACATACACATTTTAGCAGATGTTATTGTGGGTAAAGCGAAATGCTTGTGTTCATAGCTTCAACTGTAGGTAACAATTCACAACAATACAAAAGTAAAATAAGATAATTAAGAAATATATTTGTATTTTATTTCACCTTTATTTAACCAGGTAGGCAAGTTGAGAACAAGTTCTCATTTACAATTGCGACCCAGTCAAAAGTTTGGACACCCCTACTCATTCCAGGGTTTTTATTTACTATTTTCAACATTGTAGAATAATAGTGAAGACATTAAAACTAGGAAAAACACATATGGAATCATGTAGTAAGTAAAAAAGTGTTAAAAAAATGAAAATATATTTTAGATTTTAGATTTGCCAAAGTAGCCACCCTTTGCCTTGATGACAGCTTTGCACACTCTTTGCACACACAGCTTTGCACACTCAGCTTTGCACACTCATTCTCTCAACCAGCTTCACCTGGAATGCTTTTCCAACAGCCTTGAAGGAGTTGTTGGCTTCTTTTCCTTCACTCTGCAGTTCAAGTCATCCCAAACCATCTCAATTGGGTTTAGGTCAGGTGGTTGTGGAGACCAGGTCATCTGATGAAGCACTCCATCAATCTCCTTCTTGGTCAAATAACCTTTACACAGCCTGGAGGTGTGTTGGGTCATTGTCCTGTTGAAAAACAAATGATAGTCCCACTAAGTACAAACCAGATGGGATGGCGTATTGCTGCAGAATGCTGTGGTAGCCATGCTCATTAAGTGTGCCTTGAATTCTAAATAAATCACAGACATTTACATTTACATTTAAGTCATTTAGCAGACGCTCTTATCCAGAGCGACTTACAAATTGGTGCATTCACCTTATGACATCCAGTGGAACAGTCACTTTACAATAGTGCATCTAAATCTTATAGGGGGGGTGTCACCAGACAGTGTCACCAGCAAAGCACCCACACACCATCACACCTCCATGCTTCAAGGATATATTTCCCACGGTCTAATGTCCATTCCTTGTTTTTCTTGGCCCAAGCAAATGTTTTATTCTTATTGATTTAATTTCTTTGCATCAATTCAACCATGGCCTGATTCACAGTCTCCTCTGAACAGTTGATGTTGAGATGTGTCAGTTACAGTTCTTGAACTCTGTGAAGCATTTATTTGGGCTGCAATTTCTATGGCTGGTAACTCTAATGAACTTATCCTCTGCAGCAGAGGTAACACTGGGTCTTCCTTTCCTGTGGCTGTCCTCATGAGAGCCAGTTTCATCATAGAGCTTGATGGTTTTTGCAAATGCACATGAAGAAATGTTGAAAGTTCTTGAAATCTTCCGCATTGACTGACCTTCATTTCTTAAAGTTGGACTGTCGTTTCCCTTTTCTGATTTGAACTGTTATTGCCATGATATGCACTTGGTCTTTTACCAAATAGGGATATCTTCTGTGTAGACCCCCTACCTTGTCACAAAACAACTGATTGCCTCAAACTCATAAAGAAGGAGAGAAATTCCACAAATTAACTTTTAATTAACTTTTAAGGCACACCTGTTAATTGAAATGCATTCCAGGTGACTACCTCATGAAGCTGGTTGTGAGAATGCCAAGAGTGTGCAAAGCTGTCATCAAGGCAAAGGGTGGCTATTTGAAGAATTTCTTTAACACTTCTTTGGTTACTACGTGATTCCATGTGTTATTTCATTGTGTTGATGTCTTCACTATTATTCTACAATGTAGAATATAGTAAAAATCAAGAAAAACCCGTAGGTGTTCTAAAACTTTTGACCTGTAGTGTATATATTTCTTGTTATATTTCTCCCCTTATTTTAGGCACTAATACTTCCATTAATTTTTAAAACTGGTACTGGGGACATGCAGACTCGTCTTGTGTGACTTGTGGGTACCCTACAGCAAAACGGATAAAACAATTGTGTTCATGAGAGTCTCAACTTTCAGTATGGTTGTACAATAGTTTGTAGGCCAAACCATTCGGACACTACATACGATTTTGTGAAATAACGATTGTCAGGATGTCTCATGGTCTGACAAAGACCACTCTAGCTCTGCCACCTTTCCCCCGCAGATGCTAAAGTGCGATATTGGCCCATGCTGATTTTTTTTTCTCTCTCGCATAAACAGACAGATTTTTAAAATTATGATAATTAAATTTCCATGGGGGTGTGGCCATTGTAGGCTAGTAGTTAAATGTATTTATTTCAGTTTGACTAATAATGTTCTGCGCTATGTATTATTTCATGTTTCGTGTGGACACCTAGAAGTGTAGCTGATTCTTTTGCAGTGGCCAAAGGGGATCCTAATAAATAGCAAAATATCAAAAATATTGCGATTAGGATATTAACCTGATCCTAGACATTTAGAGTTAACCTTAAGCACTTATTACTTAGTGTAGCACAGCTTAATACGCTCTGGAAATAAATTGATCAGCTTGCCCTCCCCCTATTGCTAAACCCTACAGATAAACTCTACTTTAAATCATAAACTCTAAGCTTGCCCGAGGTACCTTAAATATTAAACCCTAAACTTGCCTTAGCTACCTTGAATCCTAAACCCTAGGGAGAAACTCTACTCTAAATATTAAACTCTTAGCTTTCCCTAGCTACCTTAAATGCTAGACCCAAGGCTTGTCCTCCCCTAAATACTACACCCTGTGCAGAAACCCTACCAAGGCTTACCCTCTCCCCCAAATCCTAAACCCTAGGGAGATACGCTACCTTAAATCCTGAACCCTAGAGAGAAACCCTGCCTATAATTCTAAACCCTAGGGAGAAACCCACACAAAACTGACCTTAGATGAGTCTATTTTTATCTTGATCATATTAGAAGCATTCCATAAAAGACATATCCAACGCAACATTAAAAATGTGAGCGTCAAAGTACATTATGATTATTCAAGGTTACTTTTCAATACTGTATTCATATACATTACAGCATGGCCTTAGAGACTTCACAGTTAGAAAGAGTTACCAGATAGTATATAACAGAGAAGCAAACTAATTATGACCATAAACATCTGCAAAACACAGGGTATAGTGTGTCACTTTTCAGACAGACAGTAGTTGGAGTGAATCCAATAAATTTAATTGAACTTTCTAATTCATGATTATCCCACATTCCCATGTCATCCCCACTGCCCGTCACTGTACTGGATCGTCCACTGTCACCGGATACCCACAGACAAGGGCCACGTACGTAAACTGGGGAGGCCAGGCCAGTCTTCTCCAGGTGACACTACTCAAGGCTGTAAGAGAGGAGAAAGGAGGAGTGGATTCATATTGTTTTCTGTCAAATTGATATCTTTGTGGCCAGAGGTGGTCTTGCGGTATTAGCCACTGCCTTCAGAATACATGTGCAAAAGTGGGTTCAAATCTATCCCACTGCTATTCAAGCACCACTGTACTATATAATTATGTACAAGAACAACAAATATTTAAATGGATACCTTCAGTAATTGGAGAGTTGTCGGCCGATGCGAACAAATCCTCTTTTGCTTCTCTCATTGTCGTTCTCACACTCTGGTCCTCCGAAGATCTGAACCGTCTCCTTCTCCTGCGGCGGCATGTTGTCAAACTCCTCCACCACGGTCGTTGTCACTTTCACACAGTTCTTGATGACCTTCCAACCTGGTCTGTTCAGGTCGTTTCTCAATTCTGGAACAGACATTGCATCAGCCAGTGCAAAGCCAACACTGAGGAGCAGAGAGATGGTCAACAACATCTTCATGGTGATGAGAATTGATAGTGAGTCTGAGTGTTTGGTTCAGCTTCAGTAACAATATGCTGGAGGCTGCATGTATTTTGTCTCCAACAACTCACCATTTTTATACCAGAATTAATCCAAGTCACTGTGCTGGTTCAACCAGGGGGCATGGCATTAGTGACATTAGAGATCACTATCGCTAGTTCCACTTCCAAGGAGAGGGGGGTGAAGTGACAGCATTGCCTGTTATACTGTTTATGAGACTGATCAGTCATGTTCAGCTATTACACCATATCATACCTAACAATGGCCTAAGGTTGCATCCCAACACAGTGCATCACTACTGACCAGGCCCCGTAGGGCCCTAAGCAGGGCACCACTACTGACCACAGCCCACAGGGCCCTCAGCAGAGCACCACTACTGGCCAAGGCCCACAGGGCCCTCAGCAGAGCACCACTACTGACCAAGGCCCACAGGGCCCTCAGGAGAGCACCACTACTGACCAAGGCCCATAGGGCCCTCAGGAGAGCACCACTACTGACCAAGGCCCATAGGGCCCTCAGGAGAGCACCACTACTGACCAAGGCCCACAGGGCCCTCAGGAGAGCACCACTACTGACCAAGGCCCATAGGGCCCTCAGGAGAGCACCACTACTGACCAAGGCCCATAGGGCCCTCAGCAGTGCACCACGTAAGCAATAGGGAATCACCTAGAATTAGCCATACACAAATGTAAAGTATGATAATGTGTAATATGCTCTGATAAAGAGGAAATGACTGCTCACTTTAAGCAGTTTCATACACTATGCCATCTCTTCACTGGTACTGTTGCAATAAGATGATGATGATGGCACTTCTTTAAACATACTGTGCTGTCCCCTAACCGGTTGCAACATGATGATTGATGATGGTGATGATAACATTTAATTATACCTACAACGCTGTCTCTTCACTGGTAATTTTGCAGCATGACCAGTGGTGGAAAAAGTACCCGCTGCAACTCCACAATGAGCTCGAGAGGCGAAGGTCGAGTCATGCGTCCTCTGAAACATGACCCGCCATGCTTCTTAACACCCGCCCACTTAACCCGGAAGCCAGAGGCACCAATGTGTAAGGTCAGCTAGAGCGCGATGAGCCAATTAATGCCCCTCCAGCCAAACCCTCCCCTAATCTGGACGACACTGGGCCAATTGTGCGCTGGCCTATGGAACTCCCAATCCCGGCCAAGTGTGATACAGCCGGGATCGAGCCTGGGTCTGTAGTTACACTTCTGGCACTGCGATGGAGTGCCTTAGACCGCTGCACCGCTCGGGAGGCCAATGTAAAGAAACCTTAATAGAAAATGAATCAAGTAAAAATGAAAGTCATCCAGTAAAATACTACTTGAGTAAAAGTCTAAAAGTAATTGGTTTTAAATATACTTAAGTATCAAAAGTAAATATAATTAGCAAAAATATACTTAAGTATCAAAAGTTAAAGTAAAATTATAAATAATTAAACATTCCTTAAGAAAACTAGACAGCACAAATTTACGGATAGAAAGGTGGCACACTACAACATGCAGACATAATTTACAAACAAAGCGTGTGTGTTCAGTGAGGCCGCCAGTTCAGATGCAGTAGGGATGACCAGAGATGTTCTCTTGATAAGTGCATGAATTAGACCATTCTCCTGTTCTGCTAAGCATTCTAAAAGCAACAAGTACTTCTGGGTGTCAGAGAAAATTTATGGAGTAAAAAGTACATTAGTTTCTTTAGGAATGTAGTGAAGTAAAAGTAAAAGTTGTCAAAAATACAAATATTAAAGAAAAGTACAGATACCCCCAAAAACTAGTTTAGTAGTACTAATATTTTTACTTAAGTACTTTACACCACTGAACATGACGATGATGGTATTTTTATAAACACACAATGCTGCAGTGAACAGCACCAAATGTATTCTGCAACACAGACAGCGCTTTACCTAACCTCAATATCTGATTCTATGATATGATGAAATACGCTGTTATCAAGAGGAAACCAGTCAACACTCAGAAACAGTTTGACACGCGATGCTGTCCCTTCACTGGGTTAATGTGGTGTTCTCATCATCACTGCACTGTTGGAGCTAGGAACATAAACATTTAGCTACACCGGGGATAGTACTGTATCTGCAAAATGTGTACGCGACCAAAAACCTTTGATTTGACTCTTTAAAGGACCGCAGTGAAATTGCTGCCTTCTAATTTTGATGATCAAATATATTAAGTAAATCATCATCACCACCATCACCATCATGCATCAAGGTGGTGGCCCGTTCCTGTAGGTTCATGCTCTACAACATCCGCAGAGTACGACCCTGCCTCACACAGGAAGCGGCGCAGGTCCTAATCCAGGCACTTGTCATCTCCCGTCTGGATTACTGCAACTCGCTGTTGGCTGGGCTCCCTGCCTGTGCCATTAAACCCCTACAACTCATCCAGAACGCCGCAGCCCGTCTGGTGTTCAACCTTCCCAAGTTCTCTCACGTCACCCCGCTCCTCCGCTCTCTCCACTGGCTTCCAGTTGAAGCTCGCATCCGCTACAAGACCATGGTGCTTGCCTACGGAGCTGTGAGGGGAACGGCACCTCAGTACCTCCAGGCTCTGATCAGGCCCTACACCCAAACAAGGGCACTGCGTTCATCCACCTCTGGCCTGCTCGCCTCCCTACCACTGAGGAAGTACAGTTCCCGCTCAGCCCAGTCAAAACTGTTCGCTGCTCTGGCCCCCCCAATGGTGGAACAAACTCCCTCACGACGCCAGGACAGCGGAGTCAATCACCACCTTCCGGAGACACCTGAAACCCCACCTCTTTAAGGAATACCTAGGATAGGATAAGTAATCCCTCTCACCCCCCCCCCCCCCTTTTAAGATTTAGATGCACTATTGTAAAGTGACTGTTCCACTGGATGTCATAAGGTGAATGCACCAATTTGTAAGTCGCTCTGGATAAGAGCGTCTGCTAAATGACTTAAATGTAAATGTAAATGTAAATGCAGCACTCAGAAAGGTTAGGGGACAGCATTGAATGTTTATTAATTTAAGCTTGATAACATATGACAGTTGCATTGCCTTGTAAAAGTATTCAGACAGCTTGGATTTCTTCACAATTTATTATGTTTCAAAGTAGTGGATTTACTGTACTTTTTTGGTCAACAATCTACAGGAAATAATATATTTTTTAAAGATAAACACAAAATTCAGAATTAAAAATAGTCATTGCATAAGTATTAAGTCCCTTTGTTTAGGTCTAAATGATTTCAGGTGTAAATTTGGGGTTGACAATTTGAATGACTGACCCTTTTTATTTAAATTTTTTACCTTTATTTAAACAGGCAAGTCAGTTAAGAACAAATTCTTATTTTCAATGATGGCCTAGGAACAGTGCCTTAACTGCCTGTTCAGGGGTAGAACAACAGATTTGTACCTTGTCAGCTCGGGGGTTTGAACTTGCAACCTTCAGGTTACTAGTCCAACTCTCTAACCACAGGCTACCCTGCCTCTCTCACCCATACAAGTATTGCATTTCAAACACAGATTCAACTACAAAGACCAGGGAGCTTTTTGAAAGCCTCAAAGGGCAGCGATTGGTAGATGGGTAACAATAACAAATATATTTATACGCCTGGTCAAGTTAATAATTATCCTGTGGACGACACTACAGTGGTAGGCTTGATTACCAACAACGACGAGACGGGCTACAGGGAGGAGGTGAGGGCCCTCGGATTGTGGACTTCAGGAAACAGCAGAGGGAGCATCCCCCTATCCACATCGACGGGACAGTAGTGGAGAGGGTAGTAAGTTTTAAGTTCCTCAGCGTACACATCACGGACAAACTGAATTGGTCCACCCACACAGACAGCATTGTGAAGGCGCAGCAGCGCCTCTTCAACCTCAGGAGGCTGAAGAAATTTGGCTTGTCACCAAAAGCATTCACAAACTTATACAGATGCACAATCGAGAGCATCCTGTCGGGCTGTATCACCGCCTGGTACGGCAACTGGTCCGCCCACAACCGTAAGGCTCTCCAGAGGGTAGTGAGGTCTGCACAACGCATCACCGGAGGCAAACTACCTGCCCTCCAGGACACCTACACCACCCGATGTCACAGGAAGGCCATAAAGATCATCAAGGACAACAACCACCCGAGCCACTGCCTGTTCACCCCGCTATTATCCAGAAGGCGAGGTCAGTACAGGTGCATCAAAGCAAGGACCGAGAGACTGAAAAACAGCTTCTATCTCAAGGCCAACAGACTGTAAAAATGTATCACTAGCCACTTTAAACAATGCCACTTAATATAATGTAATGTTTACATACCCTACATTACTCATCTCATCTCATATGAATATGTATATACTATACTCTATATCATCTACTGCATCTTTATGTAATACACGTATCACTAGCCACTTTAAACTATGCCACTTTGTTTACATACCCTACATTACTCATCTCATATGTATATACTGTACTCGATACCATCTACTGCATCTTGCCTATGCCGTTCTGTACCATCACTCATTCATATATATTTATGTACATATTCTTTATCCCTTTACACTTGTGTGTATTAGGTAGTAGTTGTAATCTAACCTAACAATTCCACTCGTTGGTTATTACTGCATTGCCGGAACTAGAAGCACAAGCATTTCGCTACACTCACATTAACATCTGCTAACCATGTGTATGTGACAAATAACATTTGATTTGATTATGTATGAATCCCTAAGAGTCTATTGACGCACCTGTGCGCTAATCTAATGACAATTTTTTTTTTGCATCAAAATCCATCAGTTTAAGGAAGAGATATCTTGGGCATGGGCTACATCTCAATCCACCGCATCCATGTTGCCCTTCCGCATCTGCGGTGGACAGTCGCAGCGCTATACTACTGTTTGTCAGACCAGGACCCGTTCCCTCCAAAAGAAAAACATCTGTAGCGGCCGAACGGTTGGGCCCGCAGGGCTTCTGTCTGTAGTGCCCCACCATTTGGGCTACAAACTAATATGACCCCACTATGGGAAAGGGAGACTCAATAACGCGATTGTAACGGGATTCTTCTGTTGAAGGAGAGGTGGACCAAAATGAAGCGTGGTTATTGTGATACATCTTTAATAAAGATGAAAATAGAACAATATACAAAAAACAAGCAAATGTGAAAAACCGAAAACAGCTCTATCTGGTGTAACAAACACAAAGACAGGAACAATCACCCACAAACCCCAACACCAAACAGGCTACCTAAAGATGGTTCCCAATCAGAGACAATGACTAACACCTGCCTCGGATTGAGAACCATATCAGGCCAAACACAGAAACAGACAAACTAGACACACAACATAGAATGCCCACTCAGATCACACCCTGACCAAACAAAACAAAGCAAACTATGGTCAGGGTGTGACAGCGGTGGTGTTCCTGTTTTGCTCAGTGACAGTGAAAATAAAACAAAATACAAAATAAAGGAACTAAAGTAATAAAGCCAAAAAACACAGCAAAGGTGTACACTTTTAGGCATAAATGCCAAAAAATGCTTAATGTTTGGGAGAAATCCAACACAACACTTCAGAGTAACTGCCTCATTTGTAAGCATGGTGGTGGCTGCATCATGGTATGGGTATGGTTGACATCGGCCAATACTGATGAGTTTTCCAGGACAAAAAGAAACAAGATGGAGCTCAGCACAGGCAAAATCCTAGAGGGAAACCTGCTCAGTCTGCTTTACATCAGAGACTGGGAGAGGAATTCACCTTTCAGCAGGACAATAACCTACAACACAGCCAAATCAACACAGGAGCTGCTTACCAAGAAGACAGTGAATCTTCCTGAGTGGCCAAGTTAGACTTTTGACTTAAATCTGCTTAAAAAATGTATGGCAAGTTTTTTTTTAAATTGCTGTCTACCCATGATCCCCAACATCTTGACAGAGTTTGAATCATTTTGAAAATAAAAATGGGCAAATATTGCACAATCCAGGTGTGGAAAGTACTTAGAGACTTACCCAAGAAGCTGTAATCGATGCCAAAAGGTGTTTCTAACATGTATTGACTTAGGGAGCTGAAAACTTCTGCAAGGACTATATTTGAGTTCTTGAATTTTTATTAGCCTTTAAAAAAATGCTGTGTTAATTGTTGACAAAATTTGAAAAAAATCCAAGGGCTCTTAATAACTTTGCAAGACATTGTATATTAGTCTACCATATCATACACCAGATATTGAGGTTGGGTGTATCGTTGCCCATGTTGCTAAATACATTTAGTGTTGTCCACAGCATAAAAATATCATCAAATTTCATTCAAATATAATCATCATCATCCCCACCATCAACATCATCCTGACCATCATCGGTTAGGGGACTGTATACAGTAGGGAGAACAAGTATTTGATACACTGCCGATTTTGCAGGTTTTCCTACTTACAAAGCAAGTAGAGGTCTGTAATAGCGATCACTTATTTCACCACCAGAATTACAAGTCATTACTCAAGAGCCATGCCCCCTGGTTGAGCAAGCACTTTGACTTCTGTTAATTCTGGTATACAAATAGTGAGTTGTTGGCGACAAGACACAGCCTTACTCTAATGTATATAAATATGCATACAGTATTGAAAAGTAACCATAATGTACATTATTAACACTAACATTTCTGCTTGAGATAGAGGTTGTGTTGGTTTAGGTTCAGGTTTATCTACCCATAACCTGTCTTATATCTAGGTCTAGTTAAACATAGCTTAGCGCCTAGCTAAGTGTGGCTTAGCATATCAATTAGCATGATTATCACAGAAATATGCATTAGCTTTGAAGCTAACTGGAAGGTTGCTGGATAGAATCCCAGAGCAGACAAGGAAAAATCTGTTGTTCTGCCCCTGGGCAAGGCACCCTTCCTCGGGCGCCGAAGACGTGGATAACGATTAAGGCAGCCCTCCCTCACCTCTCGGATTCAGAGGGGTTGTTAAATGTGGAAGACACATTTCAGTTGAATACATTCTGTTGGACAACTGACTAGGTATCCCCCTTTCCCTAACTGGCTGCGGACCAGCTCCATGGCTAGCTGGCTACCTGGTTCTGCTTCCTAGCTGTGTCACTGAGGTAAGGGGGATGCCATGTGTGGGTTTGGCCTACATCTCATCATGAGCAAAAGAGCAGGGGCTCTGGGATAATACCGACCACCATGTGTGTGGCTAAGATGTGGAGAAATTCCACATAGGAGTAGGGTGAAGTTGCCCTTAGAAGCTGAATCCCCACTAATGGTTAGGATTGAGGGAGGGGAAGCTGAACTTTACTTAGAGGAAACGTCTACATACAGTAGGGTACATACTGTACAGGTCACTGCCAAAAATAAAGGAAACACTTGAGTAACTGAGGGATACAAAGTACACTACAAAGTACAAAGCTTGTGGAAAATCATGGGCATTAATATGGAGTAGGTCCCCCTTTGCTGTTATAACAGACCCCATTCTTCTGGGAAGGCTTTCCAATAGATGTTGAGCCATTGCTGCAGGGACTTGCTTCCATTCATTCAGCCACAAGAGCATTTGTGAGGTTGAAAACTGATGGTGGGCTATAAGGCCTGGCTTGCAGTCGGTGATCCAATTCATCCCAAAGGTGTTCGACAGGGTTGAGGCCAGGGCTCTGTGCAGGCCAGTCAAGTTTTTCCACACAGACAAACCATTTCTGTATAGGCCTCGCTTTGTGAACCGGGGCATTGTCATACTGAAACAGGAAATGGCCTTCCCCAAACAGTTGCCACAAAGTTAGAAGCACAGATTTATCGAGAATGTCATTGTATGCTGTAGTATTAAGATTTCCCTTCACCTGAACCATAAAAAGCAGCTCCAGAACATAATTCCAAACTTTACATTTGGCACTATGCAGTCGGGCATGTAGTTCTTCTGCCATCCTCCAAGACCAGATTCGTCCGTCTGACTGCCAGATGGTGATGTGTGATTCATCACTCCAGATAATGTGTGTCCACTCCTATAGAATCCATTGCAGCAAGCTTAAAACCACACCAGCCAACGCTTGGCATTGAGTATGGTGATCTTAGGCTTGTGCAAGGCTGCTCGAGCATGGAAACACATTTCATGAAGCTCCCGTTCTTGTGCTGACGTTGCTTCCTGAGGCAGTTTGGAACTTGGCAGTTAGCGTTGCAACTGAGGACTGACGTTTTTTTACACGCTATGTGCTTCAGCCGTCCTGTGAGCTTGTGCGGCCTATCACTTTGCGGCTGAGCTGTTGTTGCTCCTAGATGTTTCCACTTCACAATAACAGCACTTACAGTTGAGAAGGGCAGCTCAAGCAGGGCAAAAATTTGACTGACTTGTTCGAAAGATGGCATCCTATGACAATGCCAAATTGAAAGTCACTGAGCCCTTCAGTAAGGCCATACTACTGCCAATGTTTGTCTATGGAGACTGAATGGCTGTGTGCTCGATTTTACACACCTGTCCACAAGGGCTTTGGCTGAAATAGCCGAATCCACTAATATGAAGGGTGTTCATATACTTTTGTCTATGTTACATACACCTCTTGGCGGAGGAATCGCAACACCCTGTTACTACTCAACTCCCCGTGGCGTGAAAGAGGTATGTGTTCGTAGGTGTGAGTAAGGATGACAGAGGCAGAGAACATTACCATTTACCGGGTCATTTATTCTTCCTTCACACGGTAAGGTGGGGAAAAGGGGCTGGACGGAACCAAAGCAGAGAAAGTAAAAGTTACTAACCCATATACACATACATACAAACCCAAAACAACACAGAAACTGGGGAACGTAACAGTCAGTATAATGTATATTTAAAGCAGGTGCTTCCACACAGGTGAGGTTTCTGAGTTAATTAAGCAATTAATATCCCATCATGCTTAGGACCATGTATTAAAATGCCCAGTTGCCCATTATTTTGGCTACCATGGCAATATGAAGAGATCTCAGTGACTTCGAAAGAGGAGTCTCAAAGGAGCACGCGAGTATATATGGGTGTGTGTGTGTGTGTGTGTGTATGTGTGTGTGTGTCCAGAGCTCAACCCAATTGAACACTTATGGAAGATTCTGTCGCTGCGCCTGAGACAGTGTTTTCCACCACCATCATTTTTTTATTTTTAATATGGAAATTCTAATGGAAGAATGAAGTCACATCCCTCCAATAGAGTTGGCAGTTACCTGTACATAGGCCCTATGCTAACACGATTGGACAGCTGAAAGTGAGGGTTCCACCACACAGATTCTACCAAAACCTATGATGTCATTCAATACCATTCTTACAAATGGTCGGTCTCAACCTTTAAGTCTTTACTGAAGACTCATCTCTTCAGTGGGTCATATGATTGAGTGTAGTCTGGCCCAGGAGTGGGAAGGTGAACGGAAAGGCTCTGGAGCAAGCAACTGGCCGGTTCCCCTCTTTCCACTGGGATTCTCTGCCTCTAACCCTATTACAGGGGCTGAGTCACTGGCTTACTGGGGCTCTCTCATGATATCCCTGGAGGGGGTGCGTCACCTGAGTGGGTTGATTCACTGTTGTGGTCATCCTGTCTGGGTTGGCGCCCTTGGGTTGTGCCGTGGCGGAGGTCTTTGTGGGCTATACTCAGCCTTGTCTCAGGATGGTAAGTTGGTGGTTGAAGATATCCCTCTAGTGGTGTGGGGGCTGTGCTTTGGCAAAGTGGGTGGGGTTATAGCCTTCCTGTTTGGCCCTGTCCGGGAGTGTCCTCGGATGGGGCCACAGTGTCTCCTGACCCCTCCTGTCTCAGCCTCCAGTATTTATGCTGCAGTAGTTTGTGTCGGGGGGCTAGGGTCAGTTTGTTATATCTGGAGTGCTTCTCCTGTCCTATTCGGTGTCCTGTGTGAATCTAAGTGTGCGTTCTCTAATTCTCTCCTTCTCTCTTTCTTTCTCTCTCTCGGAGGACCTGAGCCCTAGGACCATGCCCCAGGACTACCTGACATGATGACCCCTTGCTGTCCCCAGTCCACCTGGCCATGCTGCTGCTCCAGTTTCAACTGACCTGAGCCCTAGGACCATGCCCCAGGACTACCTGACATGATGACTCCTTGCTGTCCCCAGTCCACCTGGCCATGCTGCTGCTCCAGTTTCAACTGTTCTGCCTTATTATTATACGACCATGCTGGTCATTTATGAACATTTGAACATCTTGTTCTGTTATAATCTCCACTCGGCACAGCCAGAAGAGGACTGGCCACCCCACATAGCCTGGTTCCTCTCTAGGTTTCTTCCTAGGTTTTGGCCTTTCTAGGGAGTTTTTCCTAGCCACCGTGCTTCTACACCTGCATTGCTTGCTGTTTGGGGTTTTAGGCTGGGTTTCTGTACAGCACTTTGAGATATCAGCTGATGTACGAAGGGCTATATAAATACATTTGACTTGATTTGGTACTTCAATTACTGAAGAAAATACAAAGTACACCTCTAATCTATACTGCATGTCTATTTATACAGTATTGGCATGCTTTACAGTAGTACTCTAATAACAAACAAATCTGTAGTCTTATGTAGTCTGGATTGATGCTGCAGTCTGAACCAAACCTGGTAGTTCTTGACTCCTAGTGATGCTTGACCCAAATACAAAGACATGTGACAGGTGGAGGACTGTATTGCACATTGCGCGTAGTGGGAATAGGGTTGGGCAGCAGCACGAGGGAGCGCAAGGCTATATTTATTCTAAAGAGGTTACCTCTAGCCACTTCTGTCGTCAGCTGATCATAATACAATAGGAGGGACAATGGTAATCTCAGGGTCATTTGAACTGAATTAGGCCACAGTTATTAAGCACCTTCAGCAATGCTATTTTATATACGCAACCTTTTAAGGCGCAATCTGCAATTAGTACATAGATTTTTGGACTTTTAAATGAATGACATACACCCACTGAGTCTTAAAGATGTATAACTTACAAAGGCCTCATGAGCTTATAGTTCAACTGTCGTACCCCATTACGGAATTTTAACTCAAAATATACACTTGTTTGCCTCCATTGTTTGTAAACAATGTATTGTAAAAAGAAAAGACAGTTATGATCAGATAGCTCTGTCAATGACTATGAATGTGAGTGGAGTTCCATTTCTCCCCAAACACCTCAGACTGTTTTGTTGTTGTTGGAACAGCAGATTTCCCCTTTAATGATTCTCATTACAATGTTTATTTGATTACGATTTCTTGATCTTGAGTTTAAAGAATTGATTTAGGGATTATGTTCTCTTTTAACCTCCCACAGATAACTGGTAAACCGAAGGAACTGTGGAAATCAGGGACAGTCACTTTCTATCAAAGTCGACTTTACAGAGTGAGTTATATTGCCATCTAATGTTGGTTTAGGGAATTGTGTTTTTATGGGACTACATTTTGCATCTTAAGTCAAAAGGTTTTTCCTCAAAAGAGGTTAGCTGGTAGAAATAAGGTAAGAAAAGCATGCTAGCCTCACATAACTGAATTGCATTTGCCAATATGACTGAATGGTTTTAGATGTATCTACCTTCTCAAGTTTCACTATAGAGTGTGACGTTAAAGTTAGAAAACAGTTAGTTCTGACCAAGGAATGCGTTTGGTAAATAGGTGTTGGTTCTAATATAACCTTCACCCTTCCCATTGCCGTCCCACACACAGTACATTTTATATCAGATACAGAGGTTGCATACTCAATCATTCCTATATTCACATTGCCAAAATATCCATCATCCTTTGATTTTTTACATTTTATTTGATCTTGATTTCAACAGGGAGTCCCATTGAGACCGAGGTCTCTTTTACAAGAGAGCCCTGCATTTGACAATTTACACATTTTATAGAATACAAGCAAACATAGCTGTGGTAAGTGGAGGTACTGAGCACCCCCTTCAGCACCCCCTGATTTTCTGTTGTTGTTGTTGACGAAAGTAGTGCACTGGGCCTTTACTAGTCCTGTATTAGCCAACCGATACAGCTGGGCCTTTACTAGTCCACTATTAGCCAACTGATACAGCTGGGCCTTTACTAGTCCTGTATTAGCCAACCGATACAGCTGGGCCTTTACTAGTCCTGTATTAGCCAACCGATACAGCTGGGCCTTTACTAGTCCTGTATTAGCCAACCGATACAGCTGGGCCTTTACTAGTCCTGTATTAGCCAACCGATACAGCTGGGCCTTTACTAGTCCTGTATTAGCCAACCGATACAGCTGGGCCTTTACTAGTCCTGTATTAGCCAACAGCTGACTACAGCTGGGCCTTTACTAGTCCTGTATTAGCCAACCGATACAGCTGGGCCTTTACCTAGTCCTACATCTGGGCCTTTACTAGTCCTGTATTAGCCAACCTGTATTAGCCAACCGATACATCTGGGCCTTTACTAGTCCTGTATTAGCCAACCGATACAGCTGGGCCTTTACTAGTCCTGGGCCTTTACTAGTCCTCTAGCCAACCGATACAGCTGGGCCTTTACTAGTCCTGTATTAGCCAACCAGCTGGGCCTTTACTAGTCCTGTATTAGCCAACCGATACAGCTGGGCCTTTACTATCTGGGCCTTTACTAGTCCTGTATTAGCCAACCGATACAGCTGGGCCTTTACTAGTCCTGTATTAGCCAACCGATACAGCTGGGCCTTTACTAGTCCTGTATTAGCCAACCGATACAGCTGGGCCTTTACTAGTCCTCTATTAGCCAACCGATACAGCTGGGCCTTTACTAGTCCTGTATTAGCCAACCGATACAGCTGGGCCTTTACTAGTCCTGTATTAGCCAACCGATACAGCCGTCTGTAGCGTGGTAATAAAAAAAGTTATTCAGCGCCACTCCCGTCTACAAAAATATGTCGACTAAAGTCTATCAGCCAAATCAATGTATGGATTGCATCTCACATTCAAGTGTTTGAACCTTTTGAACAAGGCTGCATATGATTTATCGTAATGCTTTAGGTATAATGTCGGGAGCCGGATTTGATAGCTCTAATGCAGTCCCCACCTCTGACACCGTCAAGACATCAGTTACGCAGATTTTGGATAAAGCGGACCTGGTAGAAAGGTTTCCAACCTGACCTGTACAACAGTTTATCTGTGTCTTTCACTTGTCTTTTTTTGTTGCAGATAAATAAACTATAAACTACATTGTGAAAGCAACAGGATCAATTTCTTTACAAATATATTATTTTGAACATACTGTTTATAAGTTTGTGAGGTCAGCTGTGATGTTACAGAAGATGGTGGGGTTAGACCAATTGAGTGAGAAGAAGCGGTTTCGCTTGAGGAAAATTGTTACTGCTGTTGCAGCAGCAAAAGGTGGTGGGAAACATGCTCAGGTTATTAATAAGGGAAGATTAAAACAACGATGGTGATCATGCTTCATAGGGTGTCTTTTCTCTTTGGTTTCTCTGTGGTTTCTTCTGCTTTTCTTTTCTCTTTTCTACATGGAGGTACTAAGGGTAGGTTCTCTTAATATTAATGGGGGAAGGGACAGGAATAAGAAGGCTTGGGTATTAGAAGTAATAAAACAGAAAAGGCTTAATGTAGTTTTCCTACAGGAGACACATAGTGATGAGGAAAATGAGGTTGACTGGGGTATGTGGTGGGAGGGGCAGCATGTACTCAGTCATGGTACTCATTTCAGTGCTGGGGTGGCAATCTTGTTTTCCTCAGGTTTAGGGGTGACTGTGGTATCAACAACAGAGATTGTCAAGGGACGGGTTTTATTGGTCAAGGTGGATGTTTGTTTTTGGAATGTTTATGCTCCTAATGAGGGTACAGAGTGTATTGCTGTATTTGATCAAATAAAGGAAACCTTAAGACAGTGTGACCAAGAGGGGTGTATGGATTTAGGGGGGGACTGGAACTGTACAGTGGATTTTACTGTTGATCGCACCGCTGAAGAACCGCACCTGCGGTCAGCCACTTGCCTGTCTGGCCTATTAACTGAGTTTGAGCTTTCTGATGTGTGGAGAGTAAGGAATGCGAAAGTTAGGCAGTACACATGGCTAAAAATTAATGAAGGTCGTGTCAGTGCAGCAAGGTTAGATGGGTTGTATGTATCTGAGCACTACTGTAGTAGGGTTGGAAGGTGTGCCATTACTCCCATGGGTTTCTCTGATCATCATATTGTTACTGTTGATATTCACTTGTCCTGTCCACGAAGGTCATCACCTTACTGGTATTTTAATGTTAAATTATTACATGATGTCATGTTTTGTGAAAGTTTTTTTGTTGTTTTGGGAAAAATGGAGGATTACAAAAGGGAATTTTGAGTCCTTGAGACAATGGTGGGAGGTTGGGAAGGCCCAAATACGATTATTTTGTCAACCGTATACTGCTCTGTCTTAAATTGAAGTTAAAGAGACTATCAAGGCCCTTGAACAGGACATCAAGTCTATTGAATTGAAGCTGCTCACTCAGAACGACCCTGGACTAGTCATGATCTTACAGGAGAAGAGACATGAACTGAGGTCGTTTCTGCATGAAAGAGTGAAGGGTTCTTTGATTAGGTCTCATTTCGCTTCCCTCAAGGAAATGGATGCTCCTAGCGCTTTAAGAAAAAACCTAGGACAGTTGACATTGCAACGTAAACAGATGGTCTGCCTTTGTCTCCCTGATGGGAAGGTGACCACGGATGACAGTGAAATGCGTCAACATGCCGTGGATTTCTACTCGGCCCTTTATAAGGCGGAGGATTGTGACTCTCTGTGTACTGAACAGTTGTTACATGGTCTGGGAGCTGAGCAGAGATTCGCATTGGACTCTGACATTACACTGCAAGACCTGTCCACAGCAGTTATGCAGCTCTCAACAGGCCAAGCCCCTGGCATCGATGGATTACCATCTGAGTTTTATAAGCACTTTCGGGGGTCTATTGGGGAGGATTTTTATGAAGTGGTGTGTGAATCTTCTCATGAGGGTTCTCTTCCTGTATCCTGTCAACGTGCGGTGCTTTCACTGTTGTCAAAAAAAGGGGATTTGGCTCTCGTAAAAGAATTGGAGACCTGTTGCTTTGCTGTGCGCTGAATACACAATTGTTTCTAAATGTATCTCAAACAGGTTGAAAGGGTATCTGGGATTGTTGGTCCACAAGGACCAGTCCTACTGTGTACCTGACCGCTCTATTGTTGACAACTTGTTTCTGATAAGAGATGTTTTAGACATTTGTAAACTGTCTGATGTAAATGTGGGTTTACTTTCTTTTGATCAGGAGAAGGCTTTTGACCACCAGTACTTGTTTAAAACAATGAAAGCCTTTGGGTTTGGGGATGTTTTGTGTCTTGTATGAATTTACTGTATGCTGGGGCCTCGTGTATGGGGCCCCATCCCTGTCCAAAGGGGCATCAGGCAGTGATGCCCAATTGTCCGCGTATGCAGATGACATGACAGTTTTTATTACAGGGGGTGAAGATGTTAAGGTTCTCTCAAATGCTTTAAATGTGTATGAGGGGGCCTCCTCAGCTAGAGTCAATTGGGGAAAGAGTGAAGTGCTGAGGGCAGGTCAGCTTCAGATGGGGTCCACTCCACAGTTACCAGGGGGGCGTCAGTGGGGCAGAGATGGGATGAAGACTTTTTTTTTCTAGGCTCCGATGTCTTTCAGAAAAAGAACTGGGAGGGTGTAGCGGAGAAAGTGTGTGCCAGACTGTCAAGGTGGAAATGGGTGCTGCCCCAGCTGTCTTATAGGGGAAGTGTCCTGGTAGCTAATGATCTTGCTGCTTCTACCCTGTGGCACAGACTAATGATTTTACAGCCACCAAAGGGTCTTATACAAGAGCATCAGATGACCCTTGTCAATTTCTTCTGGTCTGGACAACACTGGATCAAAGCTGCGGCCCTGTACCTGCCACTGCACGAGGGTGGGCAAGGCCTGGTGGACATTTCCTCTAGAATCATGGCTTTCTGGCTTCAAGCAGCCCAGAGATTGTTGTACAGAGACAGTTCTAGCTGGGTCGAAACAGCCTACATATTGATGAGGAGAGCAGGCTGTTTGGGCTTAGACAAGCACCCTTTTACTCTTAAGGCTGGAGGGGGGTGATTTGCCTGGCCTGACTCCATTTTATGAGTCTGTTATGCAGGCTTGGAGAGTCCTTGTCAAGTCCTGTAAGGCCGGCACGCCACCAGGGATGTTACTTTTTGAAGAGCCTCTTTTTCACAACACTGCCATCCAGTCCCGTGTTCTGGGTTTAGCTAGCCTATGTTCATGCCTGTTAGGCGTGGGGTGTACCAAGCTGGGTCATCTGATGAGGAGCTGGGAGAAAGAGCGGGGATCCGATCATCTCGCCTACTGAGGAAGGTCGTCGCTGAGGTCTGCGACTCCTTGCCAGTGCTTCATCTGCAGTATGTGACTGACACTTCCAATTCTGATCGGTGGAAGGAGGGTCTGGATTATGTGTTCCCTGCACTGATTGTTAGTGCTGCGATGGGGGCATTCGAGGAGGATGTGGGGATGCTGCTTTTCTTTGATACCCCGGAGCTGGGGGAGTTCAAGGAGGTGGGAAAGAAGGCCATGTACAGAATATGTGTAAAGGTGTCCCATGCCTCTTCCCTGGAATGGGTAAAATCGACGATGTTGGCGGGTGTGCTGGCAGCAAGACTAAGGGTTGAGTTTGCCTATCATAAACTTGTCAACAATATTGATATGTTTATGAGTATATGGGGTATTCAGAGGCTGTTGTGTTTAGTTACTGTGGAGGAGGAATTGGAGTTAATTGATGTGTAACTGTGGTTTTGAATTAGTATTTATTGTGTGGTGGGCTCCCAGACCCAATAAAGATGATTTAAAACTCAACTCAAACTCTCTCCATCTCTCTCTCTCTCTCTGTCTCTCTCTCTCTCTGAACTGCACCTGTCTGACACACAACATATGTCGCTTTAGCTGTGTCTACTGCTTCTAAACCAAAAGGCTTACACAGAGTTTGGAGACCTTTCTCAACATTTAGCATTTGGACTTTTAAAGCTTCAAGAAGGGAAAAACTTCTTAACCAGGTAACTAACTATTTTCACTTTGTGTATCCTCTTATTTTGTACAGACAAGCTAGGTCTACACGACTTTGAAATGTAGGTGACTATTCATTTTTCTTTTGGGGGGGGGGTTAGTTAGGGGGGGGGGTTTATAAAGCTTGTATCAAAACTTTATCACCAAATGTGTATTTTCTTGTCTAAGATGTTTAGCTACAGAACCCTTTAATGTTTTGCACTGCTTGGTTCTGAATGGGTGCGTGAACAAAGTGAGAGAAAGTTGAAAAGTTGGATTTGTTAGTGTTAATATGAACCGAATGTACCAGTCCTTGTCCTGGATTGTCTTTTATATTATGAGGCTCCACACACACACACACACACACACACACACACACACACACACACACACACACACACACACACACACACACACACACACACACACACACACACACACACACACACACACACACACACACACACACACACACACACACACACACACACACACACACACACAAAATAAAATACTCAGCCTCAGGCACTGTCTGTCTTCATGAATCACAGCCTTTTGTATTTTCTCTGGTCCAGAATATATTGTTAAAGGGATGCTTCAGGATTTTGGTAATGAGACCCTTTATCTACTTCCCCAGAGTCTCTGTGTCCAGTATGAAGGAAGCTAGAGGTAGTTTCGCGAGCCAATGCTACCGATAGACTTCCAGTCATTGTGCTAACGCTAGTTAGCAACTTCCTTCAAACAGCACCCAAACACATAACAATTGTATCCACAAATTCATCGGACTCCATGTAAGTAGATAAAGAGCTTATTGCCAAAATCCTGAAGTATCCCTTTAATATTTTATAATGGCTGTCACCCTTTGTCTGCTCAAGTACAAGGAATTGGTCAAGTGGAGGTGGGGCTCAAGAGATAAATATTGATAGTACTTTGCTTTTCTCTTGTTTTCTACCATTTTTTAATTTTAAAAATAATTCTGTGTGGTCTTTATTTCACCTTTAACATAGACAGTAAGGTGATGAGTCAAATTAGGAATGTGGTGCAATAAATGTGACCAGGGTAGGTATAGTGGTGGAGTGATCACCCAAAATGGGGTAATTTCGAGGTGTGGTAGGGATCAGAGAAGTGGTATGTCGAAGTTAAATGGAATATGAACTGTACATTGTGCAATGTGGACATGGGAACAATAATAATTACTGTACCTACGATGGATTTGAAAATAGCTCATTTATCTGGGAGTGATTCATCCAGACTTGGGACCATTGTGCTATTATGCAGAATTCATGAGTCTCACTCACTGGATGTATTGGCTTTCTAGGCTTATTTCAAAGTAATGAAAGCAAAAGCCCAACGGCGAGGTACTAATAAGATATTCCATTACAGAATATTTAATATAATTTTGTTCATAATCGCTAAACTCCCCGTCATTCATAAGGTGAATTATAATAAAAGGATCAATTCAATCCCCTTCCTTTGCTGTATAATATATCCACATTTATCCTTTTTGTTGTTAGTAGGGGGTCTTTCTCAAAGGTTTGGGAGTCTATCAATGCAAGGTCCAGAAAACCAGAAGAGCACAACATATTAGTCTTTCCGCCAAGGGTATATGTATAGCCAAGCAGTTAAATCTAAATCAGTGCCGTGCACTGTATGTTACAATAAGCGACAGTAGTTTTCAGTTCACTATGCCGGTGTCATGAGCAGGGAAGGAAGTTGGACCTGTGAGCAAACATTATCTAGAGTAAACATCTTTGTGGGACTCAGACATGACCTCAGTTGTTTAGTTTTATATCTCTACATCATAACAGTGTTTGAGATTTGAACCATCTCATAAAAACACAAACAGCCCATAGATGGATGTTGTTAGTCAGAGGATGGGCTGGGCAGTTTAAATGTACTTAAATAAATACACCATCACGACATTAGAGAAAGTGACTCAGCCCGAGCCAAACCTAATTACTGTTATTCCCCAAATGAGATTAGAGACATAACCGCCTCACCGGATAGACCTTGACTAAATCGCTAATTATCATAAGCGACCAATTGCACTACATTTAGCGAAAGTTCAAAATGTGCGTGCCTGGATTGAATTCTCAATGAGGGGATATGATTAGTACATTATATGTCGTCTGATTCATTTTACGGTTGGGAGGGCAACTGACTTGAGTAACTTGATGCCACGGATTTCCTGTTATTGTGATGGTAGTTTTCAAGGTCCTGTTTTGAGCGAGAGCTCTACACACACCTTTGTCTATAGCATTGATTCTTGTTGTTTTTAGTACTTTTTTTCACAAACTAAGTGAAAAATTAAACAGATGTTAGTGTTTTTTTTACAGCTATTAGTCCATAGGATTTTGACCCACCAAGCAGTATGTAATAAAGTACGCCAATGTTTTTGACCTAGCAACAGGCAAAAATATATATATATATATATATATATATGTATTTATATATATATATTAATTCCCAAAAGGCTATCCAACTTTCTGTCTTTATGTCTATCATCCTTAACTCTGACAGTGGCATCAGTGGCTTCCCTATTTTGGACCAAATGCTCCATGCCAGTCATGGCACGACACCTGTTTCTTAGTGTCATGGACACGAGTGTAAAGCACATTTGTCAATGTCATCCTTATGTGGCTGGACTTCTGGGATCTGTCGAGTCCCCCGGAAACTAAAGGTCACCAAAGGTCATGAGTTTGTACCCTATATTTTAAAGCCTGTTGGCTTTATGTGCTGGGGTCAACTCACCGGACTGTCTGCCGCTCAGCTGTTTGATGCATATCAAGACGTGAGAATCTCCCAGCAAAACTTTGGAAAGAGTAGTTACAACACAGAGGAAACAAAACAGCCCTCCATTAAGTAAAAAATACAATATTTAGAAGAGGTCAAAATCAATGAGGTTTCGACCATTTCGACACCTAGTCAATTTGAGAGAATGCCAAGAGTGTGCAAAGCTGTCATCAAGGCAAAGGGGGGCTTTTGAGAATCTAAAATCTGAAATATATTTTGATTTGTTTAACACTTCTTTGTTTACTACATGATTCAATATGTTATTTAATGGTTTTTATGTTTTAACTATTATTCTACAATATAGAAAATAGTAAAATAAAGAAGATCTTGAGTTGGTGTCCAAACTTTTGACAGGTACTGTATATATCTTTTACTTTAGTTTATATAGTAAATATTTTCTTAACTCTATTTCTTGAACTGCATTGTTGGTTAAGGGCTTGTAAGTAAGCTTTCACAGGAAGGTCTAAACCTGTTGTATTCGATGTGTGACAAATACGATTTTATTTTATTTGTCATAAGGCCTACATAACACTGTCATAACGCTGTCATAACACTGTCATAGATATACTAGCCATGATTTATTATTTTGGTAACTGACTTGGCCAAAACATCCCTTCAAAATGTCAAAACATATATGTCTTTTTCAGATACATTAAGTAGGCTACAATCAGCCATCTTTCTCTCCTAATATGGACACCATACTCTCCATTTGTCCCAAACTCATTTCCTTCTTAGTGGCTTTGGAGGGTTTGAGGGTTTCCTGGATGGAAAGCCTTTAAACTTGGCACAAACACAGGCAGACAGGTGTGTCAGCAGAACCTCCTAGGACACACACACTCTGGCACACACAGGCCCTCATGCAGTTTAACCTACCAGCTCTCACAGTCTGATGTCAAACGTTTAGCCATGTTTCTCAAATGTCAGATTTCGAAGTTGTTCCAAACATCATTTTTTTTGTTTTTGAGGTAATTTTTAAGGTTAGGGTTAAGTTTAGGCATTAACTCAGAATTCTTAAGGTTAGGCATTAACTATGAATGGTTAAGGTAAGGGTTAAGAATTTTTTGTTATAGGCTTAAAACAAAAATATCAAAAACAACTTTTTAGAGCTGGATTTGTACATGCAACCTGTGGAAACAAAGGCAGATGTGCTCACTGTTGCCCCTAGTGGCTGGATTCCACGTCATCACACAACCTCCTCAGACATGGATGGATGTCAAATACTGACTTGTATCACGGGTGACCTGCCTGGTTTAACAGACAACAGTAGATAGTGTTGTCGTTTTGTAGACTAAAGGTAAACACACACACAGACACACACACACAGACACACACGCACACATGCTGTTAAACCGGAGACAACAGTTGAAAGTGTCTTTGTTTTGTAGACTAATGGTAAACACATATGAAGGCATGCACACACAAACACACACACACAGACAAATGCAGGCCTGGATATGGCCTTTAGAAGCCCACTGCTGCAGTAGATAATGGCTTCAAGTAATGGCAGCTATGTCATTCTATTCCTTTCAGAAATACATTGTTGTCGCTTACTGTCCAGTAAATGGTAGTTAAATCAAATCAAATCAAATGTATTTATATAGCCCTTCGTACATCAGCTGATATCTCAAAGTGCTGTACAGAAACCCAATCTAAAACCCCAAACAGCAAGCAATGCAGGTGTAGAAGCACGGTGGCTAGGAAAAACTCCCTAGAAAGGCCAAAACCTAGGAAGAAACTTAGAGAGGAACCATGCTATGTGGGGTGGCCAGTCCTCTTCTGGCTGTGCCGGGTGGAGATTATAACAGAACATGGCCAAGATGTTCAAATGTTCATAAATGACCAGCATGGTCAAATAATAGTAAGGCAGAACAGTTGAAACTGGAGCAGCAGCATGGCCAGGTGGACTGGGGACAGCAAGGAGTCATCATGTCAGGTAGTCCTGGGGCATGGTCCTAGGGCTCAGGTCCTCCGAGAGAGAGAAAGAAAGAAGGAGAGAATTAGAGAACGCACACTTAGATTCACACAGGACACCGAATAGGACAGGAGAAGTACTCCAGATATAACAAACTGACCCTAGCCCCCCCCGACACAAACTACTGCAGCATAAATACTGGAGGCTGAGACAGGAGGGGTCAGGAGACACTGTGGCCCCATCCGAGGACACCCCCCGGACAGGTCCAAACAGCAAGGATATAGTTAAGAGTAAATGTGTCAAACACAGTAGGTCAAGCCAACAATATACGTGACATTTTGGGGTATTTCATTGATCAACCTGTGTAATTTCTTGCAGTTATTTTCATGTAACTAAAAGATAAGCTCATCCCGATCTAGACTGCTTTTCTCTGCAGATGTCTTGAGCTTGTTAAAAACACAATAGAACCTGGAGTGTGTTTTTGTGTGACAAGTGTGTAAACAGTCCTGCAGACTCTTTACTACCAGGATCCCTTTGTGGTCTCCACAGCTGCAGACGGGTCGGTCGCACGCACGAACGCACGTACGTACGCTGAACAGCCCTATGGGACACTTTGTAAAAGGCTTACAATAGTAGGCCTTAACTCTGTAAACACAAAAAAATAAGCCTTGTAGGCTGCAGCACAACTATGATGGGGATTATTAATGGACATTTATAGTTAATTACCTGTATACTAATGGCTAATTACTCCAAATTATACTAATTACTCAAAATTATACAAAATTAGGAATTGATGAAAAATATTGCTTTGAAATTACACTTCTTGTAGTCATTATTACCGTGTTTTCTTTATCATGCCGGAGAATTTGTAACTGTTTTAAATGTTCATTAATTGCACACATAATCACTGTTATTAATTGAAGCATATTGCTGGATTGGTCTTTATAAAGAGACAAACATATTAATAAGAAAAGGCCATTTAGCAGGCCTATTTTTTTCTATCCATCCATTTGAGTAAATGTGACCCCAGCAGAAAACGTTGCTGGTGCCATGCTCTTACCAAGTGAGCCACACAGAATCTGGTAAATCTACGAAGGAACACAGATATAATGCACTGCGTGTCAAAACCTACCTCTTGTCTTTGGCACTCATACTTCATATTGGTGCTCCGTTGTACTAGGGAGGAGTCTCGGGAGGAATCAACATGGTGCTGTGAGTACGTAGAACCTCCCTGTGAAGAACAAACAATGTCTTGGGGAAAAACTATCTTTCCACCTCAGCATTGCAAAATAGAGATCACAGAAAGTTTAATACAAGTCTGTTTTCCAAGGTATATGCTTCTGCAGTTTCAAGTCGGCCATACAACCTGTCAGTAAACCATTGTTTCAAAGTTGTTTTTCGTAGCTTCCCAGTTGCTTTTACAGTCAGAGGGGAAGATAATGTAAGAGGTTGGCGATCTGAATAAAGGTTACTTTTTCTTTACAATACTTTTGTGACCCGATTGGGGAAACCAGGCGTATGTCGCAAGTCACGACTTCACAGGAAGTCGTGGAAGTTTGAACTAAAAAAACATTGATTTATCAAAATGCGCTTTTTTTTGGCAGAAATGCCTTCTCGAACATGTGAACTTTCATGTGCCTTAATATCAAACATGTATGCCATTGTCATGCAGGTGAATGAGGACCCAAAAGCGACTTGGCGAAAACAGAGTCTTTAATCCAGAAAAGTCAATTTACAATCATAAGGCATAATTCCACTCGTAATGACGAGAACAGACTGGAGACTCGATCAAGAACTGCAGGTTGCCTCGGGAAGGCACTTGAACGTAGCAGACTCAGACACCTGCTCACCACGCAGCATCTGAGGGAAACACGACACGACAGGGAGATACACAGACACAGCACGGTGAACAATAGACAAGGATCCGACCGGGCAGGAACGGAAAACAAGGGGAGAAATAGGGACTCTAATCAGGGAAAAAGATATGGAACAGGTGTGGGAAGACTAAATGATTGATTAGGGGAATAGGAACAGCTGGGAGCAGGAACGGAACGATAGAGAGAAGAGAGAGAGGAAGGGAGAGAGAAAAAGGGGAACGAACCTAAAAAGACCAGCAGGGGGAAAACGAACAGAAGGAAAAGCAAAATGACAAGACAATCTAAGACAAAACATGACAGCCATCTGGAAATATGAATAACATTGTTAATTAAATTACAAGCCTAGTTGGTTTAGCCACAGAAAAAGTGAACAAACTTCCCGCTAACCATGATTGGCTGAGATAATGAGTGGGCTGGACATGCCGGGAAATGAGTTTGGATTGGTCTACCATATATTGGAGCTGGTCAGTATGTCTAGGTAATCGTGTCAAATGCGGCATTTAAAAAAAAAATGTATCGTGTCGTAAAACTGCATAAACCTAATGTCAAGTTAAAGTTAAAGTGTACTGTTAGCTAGCTAACGTTATGTGTAGGCTCTCCACTTTCTGGAGGACTGAGTTTTGAAATCAGTGGAATTCGAGTAGGATAGCTAAGGAGAAAACACCAGTCTGGAGTACATCGTCAAACTAAGGGCAACCATGCATGGCATCAGACAGGAGACTCATCCAAGCATATCATGGTGGTATGGCCATATGGTAGTATGGTATTATGGTAGTATGGTAGTATGGCAGTATTGCAATATGGTAGTATGGCAGTATGGCAATATGGTAGTATGGCAGTATGGCAGTAAGGCAGTATGTTAGCATGGTAGTGTGGCAGTATGATAGTATGGCAGTATGGCAATATAGCAGTATGGTAGTATACCAGTATGGTAGTATGGCAGTATGGTAGTATGGCAGTATGGTAGTAAGGTTGTATGGCAGTATGCTAGTATGACATTAAGGCAGTATGTTAGCATGGTAGTGTGGCAGTATGCTAGTATGGCAGTATGGTAATATGGCAGTATGGCAGTATGTTAGTATGACAGTAAGGCAGTATGTTAGTATGGCATTATGGTAGTATGGTATCATGGTAGTATGGCAGTAAGGTAGGATGATAGTATGGCAGTATGGCAATATAGCAGTATGGTAGTATACCAGTATGGTAGTATGGCAGTATGGTAGTAAGGTCGTATGGCAGTATGCGAGTATGACATTAAGACAGTATGTTAGCATGGTAGTGTGGCAGTATGCTAGTATGGCAGTATGGTAATATGGCAGGATGGCAGTATGTTAGTATGACAGTAAGGCAGTATGTTATTATGGCATTATGGTAGTGTGGTAATATGGCAGTATTGTAGTATTGCAGTAAGTTAGGATGATAGTATGGCAGTAAGGTAGGATGATAGTATGGCAGTATGTTAGTAAGGCATTATGGTAGTATGGCGGTATAGCAATATGGCAGTATTGTAGTATGGCAGTAAGGTCGGATGATAGTATGGCAGTAAGGTAGGATGATAATATGGCAGTATGGCAGTATGGTAGTATGTTGGTATGGGAATATGGTAGTATGGCAGTATGTTTGTATGGCATTATGGTATAATGGCAGTATGGTAGTATGGCAGTATGACAGTATGTTAGTATGGGAATATGGTAGTATGTTAGTATGGCAGTATGGCAGTATGGTAGTATGTTAGTATGGGAATATGGTAGTATGTTAGTATGGCAGTATGGTAGTATGACAATATGGTAGTATGTTAGTATGGGAATATGGTAGTATGGCAGTATGGTAGTATGTTTTTATGGCATTATGGTATAATGGCAGTGTGGTAGTATGGTAGTATTGTAGTATGGCAGTATGGTATCCTGGTAGTATGGTATCCTGGTAGTATGGTAGTATGGCAGTATGAGTGTGTCGTGTGTACAGTACTGCAGTATGTGTTGTGCCATGTGTGTGTGTGTGTGTGTGTGTGTGTGTGTGTGTGTGTGTGTGTGTGTGTGTGTGTGTGTGTGTGTGTGTGTGTGTGTGTGTGTGTGTGTGTGTGTGTGTGTGTGTGTGTGTGTGTGTGTGTGAGAGTGTCTAGTTGTTATTGCAGGATGTGTGTGTGTGGGTGGGCAGCTTTTGTATACCGAATATGTAATCCTGTGTCTGCAGGCTACCTGGCAGTGTGAGGGGTGCTTAGTTTAGTGTGTATGTGTGTGTTTGTGTGCATGTTTGTATTCACTGTGCATCGGCCAGTGGGTGTGTGTTCAGTCTTTAGTTTGGGTGGGCCAGGGAGACTGGGCTCTCAACTGTTTTTGCAGTCAGAGGGGAAAATAATGTAAGAGGTAGGAATCTAAGGGTTCTAGTCTCTTAGGATAGGGTTTGGAATAATGCAGGCAGGCGCCCTGAACAAAGGGTACTTCTTATTTACAATAATATTGGTCCTCAACAGCAACTACTCTGTCCTGAGAGTAGTGCCATCAATGAACAATGACTGCAACAAGGCTGCCATTCACAGAGTAGATCAAATCTGCCCCCTAGTGGTGTAATGGTATACGTCTTAGAGAGTAGAAATTAAACTACTTTGAATATGTTGGTGTACGGCAGTATGGTGGTATGGCAGTATGGCAGCATGGTAGTATGACAGTATAGCAGTATGACAGTATGGCAGTTTGTAGTATGGCAGTATGGGTGTGTCATGTGTGTACAGTACTGCAGTATGTGTTGTGCCTGAATTTACCAATTTCAGGCTTGTGTGAGTATGTGTGTGTCTGTGTGTGTGTTTTCTAGTGTCTAGTTGTGTGATTTATAATCTATTTTATAGCAGAATGTGTGTGTGTGGGTGTGCAGCTTTTGTATACCGAATCTGTAATCCTGTGTCTGCAGGCTACCTGGCAGTGTTAGGGGGTCTGGTGCTTAGTTTAGTGTGTGTGTGTGTGCACATGCACGTGTGTATTCAGTGTGCATCTGCCAGTTGGTGTTGTGTTCAGTGTCTAGTTTGGGTGGGCCAGGGTGACTGGGCTCTCTCTTCCGGGCACAAACAGTTGTGTTAATGATGTTGTTTTGAGGCCCCTGCCATGGTGGCCAGTAAATCTTGTCCATGTTTGTTGTGTCTGGACTGGACTGTTGCCTCACCCACTGAGGCTCTTGCTCTGGGTTCAGCCAAAACATCTGGTGACTGCATCCATAGACCACAAACCACAGAGAAAGGGGGGTTGAGAGGTTGTAGAGCGAAAAAGAAAGTGTGTGTGTGTGTGTGTGTGTGTGTGTGTGTGTGTGTGTGTGTGTGTGTGTGTGTGTGTGTGTGTGTGTGTGTGTGTGTGTGTGTGTGTGTGTGTGTGTGTGTGTGTGTGTGTGTGTGTGTGTGTGTATTGTGTGTGTGTGAGATAGAAAGACCGAGACAGACAGACCCTTAGAGAGTGAGAGACAGGGTAGGTGGGGGATCAAAAAGTGAGTGAGTGAAAGTAATAGGGTCTGCAAGCTTCGGTTTGGCTGGCACCTAGCCGAGTCGAACGAGTGTACTTGCTTAAAAGACAATCACTTGAAAATCAAGAAAAAATAGGTAATAGTAGTTTGTTCGTATAGAGACTTAAATCAAGAAATCGGTCATACATTTTAAAGTTTTTGCCGAGGAGATCTAAGTCACGCAATTTGACATCTAAGATGTTTGGTGATATATTTCTCAAGTGAAAAAATGTACAGGAAAATGAGTCATCTCTCATTGAATGACAACAAGCGCTTCATTGAAGATTCACTACTGTTGACCAATAACTGATGAAGGGTCGTAGACTTGGCAGCGGTCTAAGGCACTGCATCTCAGAGCTAGGGGCGTAGACTTGGCAGCGGTCTAAGGCACTGCATCTCAGAGCTAGGGGCGTAGACTTGGCAGCGGTCTAAGGCACTGCATCTCAGAGCTAGGGGCGTAGACTTGGCAGCGGTCTAAGGCACTGCATCTCAGAGCTAGGGGCGTCACTACAGACCCTGCTTCGATCCCGAGCTGTATCACACCCGGCCGTGAACGGGAGTCCCATAAGGTGGCGTACAATTGGCCCAGCATCGTATGGTTAGGGGAGGGTTTGGCCGGGGTAGGCCGTCAAATAAAGGTTAAATAGGTACTGACTTGCCTAGTTAAATAAAGGTCATAGAAAAACATTTCTAAAACATGCTTTGTAAACATGAACAGCTGAAAAAAAAACATTTTACAAGATCCATGCAGAGTGAGAGAAAATTATTGAGAGAAGAACTGAGATGGAAATTGTTGAACAAAGAGAGAGAAGAGAGGAGAGAGAGAGAAAAACAGGGAACCAGAGAGAGCAAGTACCATAGAGGAGACAAATAAAAATAAAGTAACCGAGAGAGAAAGGGAGAGAGAGAAATTAAGACCTAAAGCAGGAAGTACCAGTGACTCGCTCAATAAGGAAGTGGTCAGATGACGCGGATGCTACGCTACACGACTGTTTTTCTAGCACAGACTGAAATATGTTCCGGGATTCATCAATAAGAGCATTGACGATGTAGTCCCCACAGTGACTGTACGTCCATACCCCAACCAGAAGCCATGGATTACAGGCAACATCTGCACTGAGCTAAACTCTAGAGCTACCTCTTTCAAGGAGCAGGACACTAATCTGGATGCTTATAAGAAATCCTGCTATGCCCTCAGAGGAACTATCAAATAGGCAAAGTGTCAATATGCGGCAGGGTAGCCTAGTGGTTAGAGTGTTGGACTAGTAACCGAAAGGTTGCAAGTTCAAATCCCTGAGCTGACAAGGTACAAATCTGTCATTCTGCCCCTGAACAGGCAGTTAACCCCACTGTTCCTAGGCTGTCATTGAAAATAAGAATTTGTTCTTAACTGATTGCCTAGTAAAATAAAGGAAAAATAAAAAATACAGGACTAAGATTGAATCCTACTACACTGGCTCTGACGCTCGTCGGATGTGGCAGGGCTTGAAAAATATTTACGGACTACAAAGGGAAACCCAGCCGCATGCTGCCCAGTGACACGAGCCTACCAGACGAGCTAAATGCCTTTTATGCTCGCTTTGAGGCTAGCAACGCTGAAGCATGTGTGATCATGCTCTCCAGAGCCGATGTGAGCAAGACCTTTAAACAGGTCAACATTCACAAAGCCGCGGGGCCAGATGGATTACCAGGACGTGTACTCAAAGCATACGTGGACCAACTGGCACGTGTCTTCACATGTTTCAAACAGACTACAATAGTCCCTGTGCCCAAGAAAGTGATGGTAACCTGTCTAAATGATTACCACCCGTAGCACTCACGTCAGTAGCAATGAAGTGCTTTGAAAGGCTGGTCAAGGCTCACATCAACGCCATCATGCCGGAAATCCTAGATCCACTCCAATTTGCATACCGCCCCAACAGATCCACAGATGATGCAATCTCAATCGCACTCCACACTTCCCTTTCCCACCTGGACAAAAGGAACAAAAAGGTTCTACAGCTGCACCATCGGGACCAGTACATCACTGGGACCAAGCTTCCTGACATCCAGGACCTATATACTAGGCGGTGTCAGAGGAAGGCCCAACAAATTGTCAAAGACTCCAGTCACCCAAGTCATAGACAGTTCTCTCTACTCCCGTACGGCAAGGGGTCCCTGATTACCAAGTCTAGGACCAAAAGGCTCCTTAACAGCTTCTACCCCCAAGCCGTAAGAATGCTGTACAAATAGTCAAATGGCTACCGGACTATTTATATTGACCCCCCCCCCCTCTGTTTTTACACTGCTGCTACTCGCTGTTTATTATCTATGCATAGTCACTTTACAAATGATCTCTACTAAACTGATTTGCGTAACAATTTTTAATAAAAATATATATATTTGAGAGAGATAAAGAGCGAGGGAGAGAGACTTGAGAACGTCTCTGTCAGGGATTAGCTGCTTCTCTCAGTCCTTAGAGGTGATAAATCATCAGGAGATTAGCAACTTCTTGCCGTGCTGTGTTCCTTCCCTCCTTCCCCTTCCTTCCCCTCTCTCATACTGCCCTCCTACCCCTCCCCCTTCCCCCCTTCAAACAATAGCTGGCCTGGCCCTGCACAAAGCCCACAACATACTACACTGGGGGATGAAAGGGGAGGGGGATAGGAGGGAGATAGGAGGGAGAGGGGGGAACAGGATTATGGTCATTGTATTTAATTACCATGTTTTCTGCGCTAAACTATGTAAAATATTGGCCTGTTGGAAACTACAACCCCTTACTGCATCAAACAGTTTGGGCTTGATCTGATTTATCTCTAGAGAAACCCACAGTGAGGTGCTGTGGGTGAAGAGTCGGGCTGCAGAGATTTGAACCATTTACAGCTTATCAAGGGAGTTTATTAAGTTGATGCCATAGAGTAGTGAGTTGCGTGATGAGATGAATGCATGTATGAGGTTTTCAGCACCAGGACGAGAGACGGAGGACCTGACTTTGGCAATGTTGCAGCGGTGGAAGAATAAGGATTTGACAGTCTCTCTTTTGTGGTGGTCAAAGGAGAGGGTGGAGTCCCAGGATAACGCCAAGGTTGCGTGGTCGGGGAGGGAGAGACAGTGGTGTCGTCAGTGGTGAGGTTGCCAGGGGGAGGATGTAGATGATGAAGATGTGACCCACCACAGAGCCCCGGGGGACACCCTATATAACTGCAGCTGAGTCTGAGCTGTGGCCATGGAAGGAGATGTAGTGCGTCCGGTTGGTGAGGTATGATCGTAGCCAGGAGAGTATGGTGCCCTCAAGCCTGGTGAGGAGGACCTGAAGGCTCCTCACTCTGTCAAAGCAGAACAACGGTCGAGGAGAATTGTGGATATGGAGGGCTACAGCATCAGCAGGGGTGAGGAGCTCATTGACAACTTTGAGGATTGCGGTTTCAGTACTGTGGAGGGGCGGAAACCAGACTGGAGGGGCTTAAATAGGTTGTTGATTAGCAGGTGGGTTAGTAATTGGGAGGCAACTGTCTGTTCCAGAGTCTTGGCAAGAAATGGGAGGTTGGCAATGTGGTTTAAGTTAGTGAGGATGGAGGTGTCCAGTCCTGGCTTTTTTAAGACTGCAGCTGTTTTATAGTTCCCTGAGTGGGGGAGAGGTTGACGATGTGTGTGATATATAGACAGAAAGTAGGCAGGCGTTGATGAGAACAGTGAGGAGAGGACCCATGGAGCAAGTTGTAGTCTTGGATGTCATGCTGAGTTTTGAGATATAGGGAGAGTCAATTTGGGGCAAATTCAGAAACCTGGGTTTCAGTGGTCACGGTTGAGAGGAAGACAGGGGGAGGGTACTGTCATGCATAGGTGTAATAGGTGGCAGGGAAGTCAGGCGCAGGAGAGTCAAATGGAGTGTAAAATGGACTCTTTTAATAAAGTCCACGGAGTATGCTCCATAACACTAAACGTACATAAACAAACAAACATGGGTACGAGGACCCGACGCTCACCTAATACAACAAACACACTACACTGACAATAAAACAATCTCTGACAAAGACATGAGGGGAAACAGAGGGTTAAATACACAACAGGTAATGAATGGAATAGAAAACAGGTGTGTGGGAAGACAAGACAGAACCAATGGAAAATGAAAAAAGGATCAATGATGGCTAGAAGACCGGTGACGTCGAACGCCGAGCACCGCCCGAACAAGGAGAGGCAACGACTTTGGCAGAAGTCGTGACAGGTACGCTGAAGGAGATTGATCATTCAGTGATGAGTTTATTATGGTGATCATGTCCAAACTTCAAAAACTGAAGGAAGGAGTTGCAGAGTTCTGTGGAGGGAGTAGAGTTATCCAGACAGACAGACAGAAAGACAAAGTGTGAGTGATGGCGAGCGGGAGAGAGAGAGCAGTGACAAATGTCTGATCTGCAGATCTCTTGCATACTTGTAGTGACTCAGTGGAATTTTTATAAGGCTGCTATTGTTTGTGATTTCCCCAGTAAACAAACACTCAGATTACTCATGCATCTAAGTTTCAATGTAATGAGATGATATGGCCATAAATGAATACATATTCTGTTCTTATATCAGTCAGTTACCTCCGTTTATGCATATTCTGTATCCACCAATTGAATTATTGTGGTATCATTCACTTTGTGTGTGTATATGTGCAGGTGTGTGTGTGCTTTTTTTTTTTTTTTTTTTTTTTTTTTCTTGAGATTAGACAATGAAGATATTTTTCTATTCCATTATACTCCTCCAATTCCTTAGCCATCTTCTGTCTCATAGTGATTGACCAATAAAATAAAGTCTTGGTGCATCTTCAGATTGTTTGCCCAGTCTGGGAGAAATCGTAACATTATTTGTTTGGTTTGAAAAGGTTGAGGATAGGCACTGAGGCTGCTGCCCCTACAACCCTTCACACCTGTTGCCCTCTAAATGAACTGAAAACATATCCGTCACTGACTAAGGTCTGTGTTTGAGCCCCGACTTTCCCAGAAGAGACGTTGTGAAATGTTTTCACATGCTGCTTTCCCAAACACCATGGTGTCCCCAGCTTTGCTTATTCAACAACAGTGAAGCTAGCCCCTTCTAAGGTTAAAAGCTGGCATCCTCTTAGCTAACTTATTGGGTGTTCCAGTCTTGAAGTTTTCTTCAGTTCAGTGACTGCAGTGACTGCCCAAAAGTCATTGTATAAGGCTGGTTAATGCTGGTTAAAAAGCTGTCTGTCAAAATGAGCAGTAGCTTAGCAACCTGCTTAGGCGATGGGATGTGTAGCATTTGTCCATGGAGCGATACAGGACTCAGAATTGAGCTGTTTTCCTGTGCCTCCACTACACTTCTTTTGGAGCAACGACAAAGGGTTTGCTTGTTTACAGTATACACACATGCTTTCTCTGTTTCTCTGTTCTTTTTAAGTCTTCTTGTTCACGTTTGATGTTTTTTCACTTGTGATACAATATTGTGCAGTATGTTACTCAAGTACATTCATGTAAACGTGTAAAAGGTAAGGGTATAGTGTCCACTGATTTCAACTCAGTGTGTGGCATTGGTTTTACAAGACTGTTGCTCTACTTAGTCCTGTGGTGTCCAAGCACCCGCCTCAGAACTGGACCTTTAGACAGCCGTGTCCAAGCACCTGCCTCACAACTGGACCTTTAGACAGCCGTGTCCAAGCACCTGCCTCACAACTGGAGCTTTAGACAGCTGTGTCCAAGCCCCCGCCTCAGAACTGGACCTTTAAACAGCCGTGTCCAAGCTGTCTATCTCTGAGAAGATACCAGGGAAAAAGCTGAAAATAGCTCATATTAATGTATGTAGCCTCAGAAATAAGGTTAATGAAATCAATCATTTGCTAACATCAGGTAACATTCATACATTAGCCATTTTTGAGACTTACTTAGATAATTCCTTTGATGATATAGCAATAGCAATACAAGTAAATAACATCTATAGAATAGAAATGAATGATTATGGGGGAGGTGTTGTTATATATATTCAGAGCCATATCCCTGTAATGCTTAGGGAAGATCTCATCTCAAGTGTTATTGAAGTAAAGTATTGTGGATGCAGGTCCACCTGCCTCATCAAGTGCTAACAGTAAGTATGTTAATAATATGTGTGAAATGCTTGACAGTGTATGTGATGGGTGACGCTCAAGGTCCTAAACGATATCTTAACCGCCATCGATAAGAAACAATACTTTGCAGCCAAATTCATTGACCTGGCCAAGGCTTTTAACTCGGTCAATCATCACATCCTCATCGGCAGACTCGCTAGCCTTGGTTTCTCAGATGATTGCCTCGCCTGGTTCACCACCTACTTCTCTGATAGAGTTCAGTGTGTCAAATCGGAGGGCCTGTTGTCCGGGTCTCTGGCAGTCTCTATGGGGGTGCCACAGGGTTGAATTATTGGACCAGACCAACTCTCTTCTCTGTATACATTAATGATGTCGCTCTTGCTGCTGGTGAGTCTCTGATCCACCTCTACGCAGACGAACCCATTCTGTATTCTTCTGGCCCTTCTTTGGACACTGTGTTAACAACCCTCCAAACAAGCTTCAATGCCATACAAACAAGCTTCAATGCCATACAACTCTCCTTCAGTGGCCTCCAATTGCTCTTAAATACAAGTAAACTAAATGCATGCTCTTCAACCGATCACTGCCTGCACCTGCCCGTCCGTCCAACATCACTACTCTGGACGGTTCTGACTACAAATACCTTCATAATAGTGTGTTGTTGTACCCTCTTTACAAGTATGTTGTTGTTCCCTATATCCCTTCAAGATAGTATGTAATTGATCCTTATATCCCCTCATTTTTGTACATTGTTATTCCGTTCATACTAGCATGTTGTTGTTCCCTATATCCCTATATCCCTTCAAGCTAGTATGTAATTGATCCTTATATCCCTTCATTCTAGTATGTTGTTGTACCCTTCATAATAGTATGTTGTTGTACCCTTCATAATAGTATGTTGTTGTACCCTTCATAATAGTATGTTGTTGTTCCCTTCATACTAGTACGTTGTTGTTCCCTTCATAATAGTACGTTGTTGTTCCCTTCATACTAGTATGTTGTTGTTCCCTTCATACTTGTATTTTGTTGTTCCCTATATTCCTTCATACTAGTAATTATTGGATCCTTATATGTTTTCAATTTGGTATGTTGTTGTTTCCTTCATTCTAGTATGTTGTTTTTCCCTCGTAGAAGCAGGAGAACCCTACATACCTCAATTTATTTTGCCAATTGTAAAGAATGAGTAATGGTCTGAGGCTTTTTTTTATGGTTCTGGCTAGGCCCGTTAGTCAGTGAAGGAAATCGTAATGCTACAAAATACAATGACATCCGAGATGATTCTGTGCTTCCTACTTTGTGGCAACAGTTTGGGGAAGGCCCTTTCCTGTTTCAGCATGACGACGCCCCATTGCACAAAGCTAGGTCCATACAGAAATGGTTTGTCGAGATCTGTTTGGAATAACTTGACTGGCCTGCACAGGGCCCTGACCTCAACCCCATCGAACACCTTTGGGTTGAATTGGAACGAAGACTGTGAGCCAGGCCAAATTGCCCAATATCAGTGCCCGACCTCACTAATGCTCTTGTGACTGAATGAATTAAGTCCCCACAGCAATGTTCGAACATCTACCAGACAGCTTTCCCAGAAGAGTGGAGGCTGTTGTAGCAGCAAAGTGAGGACCAACTCCATATTAATGCCCATGATTTTGGAATGAGATGTTCAATGAGCAGGTGTCCAGTGAACAAAAATAGAATACTGTGTTTCTCAAATCCTATACCTGCAAAACCTATCCGGCCTACTTTAACACAAAATACCAATAGGGCAATGTTCTAAATCTGTCTCTTCCCAGCTGTAGGAACCCGTTTTGCAGGCTCGGGAAAAGTCTGTCATGTTTTTAGTCTTGTCCAGCCAGAGCACGGATGGTGCATTCATCTTAGTGTCGGATTCACCAAGCTCACGCACATTTCAGATATTGTTGTATCTGTATTCTTTTCCACAGGATCGTAGATTGTCTTCGACCAGAGAATCGCTCCAAAATCAGTCTTAGGTATGTAACTGTGTGACGCTAACGTAGTCATTCTCTAAATGTTGCGTTCTCTTATACTTCATAGCATATAATGACTTTCAGATACATTGGCATTGGAGTCTGTGTCCATAACATTACAAAGACATATTCAGTGATAAACCAGAGTTGTACATAAATGATGTGTCATTATGGAATCACAGATGGGACTGCGCAGATAAACCAGATGGAAAGCAATTTAGAGTGTTGTATAACTCTCAGTGGTCTCGTTTAGCACCTATAAAGATGTAACATAACTTCTGGAACTTGATAGATTTATGGATTTACAATTACAGACTGCATACATTTGGGAAACTTTAATGTCATGGTATATCATTCAAGTCTGGTTTTTAGATAGTTGACAGTCTACTTTACCATACTGCATAACTTAGTACATGCACACAAGAGTGAGCAGACACACACAGATGCACGCACGCACACCCACACACAGAGTCACACACACACAGCTTTGTTTTCGTGACATTTCTGGACTTTTTGGAGTGTAAAAATGTTTGACCATTAAAAAACAGATTTTCCTTAAACCACAAAACCCTTCAACTTAAAATAGTAGTTGACAAATTCAGGACCTGAAAAAAGTCCTGACTTTTCAAAAAAGTTGTTTTCTTATCTTTTCAGGACATTGGGATGAATTGTTAGGACATTAAGGTCCTGATAATGTAGGAAAAGTAGTAAACACACAGTTCCAGGATGTTTCACTCACCCTTCAGGAATGCACTTTTTAGTGTTTCCCAATACGACCTGTATTAGCTTAACACAAGTAATTAACACAAGTAATGACACACTAGGAGTCTAAATTGATCTTTTAGTCCCCATAAGCCCCGCTTAAAAGAGAAATGCCCCATGTGAATATCTCACACAAACACACCCAGGGTGAGGACAGATGGTGGACGATGGTCTGCTATACTGCCTGCTGTCTGTTGAGAGAGAATGTAGGGTCGTATTCATTAGGCACCAAATGGAAGATAACAGATTGAAACAGTGAGGGACTACTGGAACTTATTCAATGAGAAGCGCCTGTTTTCGTATCCGTATGGTTACAGTGTGCCCTAATAAATACGACCGTAGAAAGTCTGTCTAAATCACCATGACGACAAACCAGGCCAGGCAGGATATGATGTCGTAGTCTATATATCTGGAGATCTCCAGACAGAGATAACACGGCACTCTGCCTGGTGAAGGGAGGAGAGGAAACAGATAACACTGTTGTCCTCAGTTTCCTACTTTCATCCTCCCTGTGCACAGATGAAACACTTCAAACATCAAGACTGGGATCGTTGTTATATAGACACATTTAATGACATCTATGTTCTATGAAATGTTATGATCATTGCTATATTTGAGATAGTGTCTATACACACGCATACACACACACACACACACACACACACACACACACACACACACACACACACACACACACACACACACACACACACACACACACACACACACACACACACACACACACACACACACACACACACACACACACACACACACACACACAAGGAAATGGAAAAGGGAAGTGGGAGGTTTTTATTCTTAACCCTAGGGGTCTCCCACTCATTGAGAAGGAATGACCAACAGGAGGGTTGGGGGATTAGGGGTCTCATCCTGCTGTGTGTGTGTGTGTGTCATCTGTATCTGGCTGCCATTATCTGTGTTCTTTTACATCTCTGTTTGTCTACATTACGTCTGTGTTTATGGTTGTATGTCTTGTCTATTTCCATGAGTGTCTGTGTGTAAAATGACTGGCCCAGATCTGCCTCATCCCTCGCTGCCATGACCATCCAACTAGCCCCCAGTCTTAGTGGAGATGGACACCACATCTGGTTTTAATGAATGGAGGGGGGCCTCTATGATCCAGCACAGCCTCACCAGACGAGCATGTCTCATATGGAGCGACAGCACCAGGGATTGTCACAATAATGAATGAATGAAACCCAAACCAGACTCAGAATTCTTCTCTCCACATGCACATTGACCAGAGGAAAATGAAGGCATATTCAGCGAGTTAGGGAAGTGTAGAGGAATGTTTCTTATAGAACTAGAATGTATGTAATGAAATGGAAAATGGTTATCTGCCAAATGGGAGGTTATGTACAGTATGCTAAATATATAAACATTATTTTCAATATTCCCCCTGGTCCTTTTACATACGCAGAAAGCTGACAAAGAGAGAGAGGAAGAAAAGGGAGCATGTTCAGAGAAAGAACCTTTTAATAGAGGGAGAGAGAGAGCTATATGGTGAAAGAGAAGAATGGGAGTCTGAGTAACTGCATCTTCTCTTACTGCCATCCCCCCTGCCAAACACATCTTCCCCCAGTGACACACATACAATGGGGCAAAAAAATATTTAGTCAGCCACCAATTGTGCAAGTTCTCCCACTTAAAAAGATGAGAGAAGCCTGTAATTTTCATCGTAAGTACACTTCAACTATGACAGACAAAATGAAAAAAAACAATCAAGAAAATCACATTGTAGGATTTTTTTATGAATTTATTTGCAAATGATTGTGGAAAATAAGTATTTGGTCAATAACAAAAGTTTATCTCAATACTTTGTTATATACCCTTTGTTGGCAATGACAGAGGTAAAACATTTTCTATAAGTGTTCACAAGGTTTTCACACACAGTTGCTGGTATTTTGGCCCATTCCTCCATGCAGATCTCCTCTAGAGCAGTGATGTTTTGGGGCTGTTGCTGGGCAACACGGACTTTCAACTCCCTCCAAAGATTTTCTATGGGGTTGAGATCTGGAGACTGGCTAGGCCACTCCAGGACCTTGAAATGCTTCTTACGAAGCCACTCCTTCGTTGCCCGGGCGGTGTGTTTGGGATCATTGTCATGCTGAAAGACCCAGCCACGTGTCATCTTCAATGCCCTTGCTGATGGAAGGAGGTTTTCACTCAAAATCTCACGATACATGGCCCCATTCATTCCTTCTGTTACACGGATCAGTCGTCCTGGTCCCTTTGCAGAAAAACAGCCCCAAAGCATGATGCTTCCACCCCCATGCTTCACAGTAGCTATGGTGTTCTTCGGATGCGACTCAGCATTCTTTGTCCTCCAAACACGACAAGTTGAGTTTTTACCAAAAAGTTATATTTTGGTTTCATCTGACCATATGACATTCTCCCAATCTTCTTCTGGATCATTCAAATGCTCCCTAGCAAACTTCAGACGGGCCTCGAATTGTACTGGCTTAAGCAGGGGTGACACGTCTGGCACTGCAGGATTTGAGTCCCTGGCTGGGTAGTGTGTTACTGATGGTAGGCTTTGTTACTTTGGTCCCAGCTCTTTGCAGGTCATTCACTACCTGTGTGGTTCTGGGATTTTTGCTCACTGTTCTTGTGATCACTTTGACCCCACGGGGTGAGGTCTTGTGTGGAGACCCAGATCGAGGGAGATTATCAGTGGTCTTGTATGTCTTCCATTTCCTAATAATTCCTCCCACAGTTGATTTCTTCAAACCAAGCTGCTTACCTATTGCGGATTCAGTCTTCCCAGCCTGGTGTAGGTCTACAATTTTGTTTCTGGTGTCCTTTGACAGCTCTTTGGTCTTGGCCATAGTGGAGTTTGGAGTGTGACTGTTTGAGGTTGTGGACAGGTGTCTTCTACACTGATAAATTCAAACAGGTGCCATTAATACAGGTAACGAGTGGAGGACAGAGGAGCCTCTTAAAGAAGAAGTTACAGGTCTGTGAGAGCCAGAAATCTTGCTTGTTTGTAGGTGACCAAATACTTGTTTTCCACCATAATTTGCAAATAAATTCATTAAAAATCCTACAATGTGATTTTCTGGATTTTTTTTCTCATTTTGTCTGTCATAGTTGAAATGTACCTATGATGAAAATTACAGGCCTCTCTCATCTTCTTAAGTGGGAGTACTTGCACAATTGGTGCCTGACTAAATACTTTTTTGCCCCACTATGTCCATTTAAAGGCCCCCTCTCCCCCAGTGACACACATATGTCCATTTAAAGGCCCCCTCTCCCCCAGTGACACACATCTGTCCATGTAAAGGCCCCCTCTCCCCGAGTGACACGCATCTGTCCATTTAAAGGCCCCCTCTCCCCTAGTGACACACATATGTCCATTTAAAGGCTCCCTCTCCCCCAGTGACACACATCTGTCCATTTAAATGCCCCCTCTCCCCCAGTGACACACATCTGTCCATCTGTGGCTTTTGATAGAGAGTATAGGGAGAAATGGAGAGAGAGGGGTTAGAGAGAGAGAGGGAAGGGAGAAAGAGAGAGAGGGGTAGGGAGAAAGACAGAAAGAGAGGGTATGAAGAAAGAGAGAGAGAGAGAGGGTATGGAGAGAGAGAGTGTATGGAGAGAGAGAGAGGGTATGGAGAGAGAGAGAGAGGATAGGGAGAAAGAGATAGAGGGTATGGAGAGAGAGATGGGGTAGGGAGAGAGAGAGAGTGTATGGAGAGAGAGATGGGGTAGGGAGAGAGAGAGAAGGGGTATGGAGAGAGAGAGAGGATAGGGAGAAAGAGATAGAGGGTATGGAGAGAGAGAGAGGATAGGGAGAAAGAGATAGAGGGTATGGAGAGAGAGATGGGGTATGGAGAGAGAGATGGGGTAGGGAGAGAGAGAGAGGGGGTATGGAGAGAGAGATGGGGTAGGGAGAGAGAGAGAGGGGGTATGGAGAGAGGAACAGAGAGCAGAGCAGAGCAGAGGTCAGGATCAGATGAGCTCCTGCATTTTTCAGCATTTTCTTTAAAAAAGATAGATTAGGAGTCAGATAAACTTGGATTTTTTTGTCAGGAACACATACTGGATTCTACCCTCTACAACATAACCCCTACTTGAAATCAAAACTTAAAACCTACAACCTGATTTTGGATGGAATTACAGAATCACCTGGAAGGTTCACAACTACTAAGATGTATTACTCTATACAGAAAATTCTCTGGAAAACAACAGAAACCTGAAAACACCATGGAACTGAGTGAGTAATGTTTAGTCTGAAACTATATTTTATTTCCAAAAGCCAATAAGAAAAATACACAACCTTACTTTATAAGGACTGAATTCTAACATAATTCTGCCAAGCTTGATACAGCTTCAACTAGCATTGACGGGTCAAGTGAGAGGTGTCAACGCCCATTAGCCCAACAATGGCAAGAGAGTCACACAGTCTACCCCAACCAAATGTAGAGGCCTTAGAAGCTCCCTCCCGCTGTTCAGAGGTAATTAAAATACAGTACCCTGTGCATGTAAAGAATGATAAGGCAAGAACATATTACAAAATGAAGCTCCTTGTGGAAAATCAAGAGACACTTTTTGCTGACTATTACAAAAATGGGAACATCAGCAACCTTATCTTCCACACAAACCATCCCCTGGCATGGCACAGTGCTATATTAGCACACTACCCCTTTGTTAAGAGAGGGGGGGTTAACGAGGGGTAGAAACTCAGAATACTTGACAACGAGGACTTTGAGTCAGCTAATATAAACCTCTATAAGTCCGGAACAGTACTTGTACAGGGTAACCCCAAACAGTTTCAGCTGGACTTTCACCAAATTAAAGAATCAGCCCAGCAGGAGAAGCTCTTCCTTGATAAAGATACCCCCACCCCGAGCGGGTCAGACCAGACCTCTTCATTATGTAACCCCACAGACGAGCAACCCCCAGCGGAGAGTCAAACTCCCAGCACAGATTACTACTCCCTCATTGAAATGAAGGATACATTCACTCAGCTGGAGGTAAAGCAGGTGGAGCTGGAACAGCAGGTGATTACACTTCAGTCAGCACAGACCCAGACAACAGTCCAGCACAACAACACCCCCTTAACCAGACCCGGAATGCTGGAGATGGAGAGAGACATATCTGCTCTGGAGAGTGGTGAGACAGTGGTGAGACAACTTCAACAGGAGAAAGAGCAGGAGCAGAACAGTGCACTAGAGGAGAGGATCAGACTGCTGGTGGAGGAGAGGTTGAGGGGGATGGAGGAGAGCGTGAGGGGGACGGATGAGAGGTTGAGGGGGACAGTGTGTGACAGAGAACAACCCACTAGAGAGGTGGCCACCCCCACAGAGAAGCCAGCAGAACATCCCACCTCAGCACCCGACAAAAGTCTCGACACCACAGCAGAACAGTCCACACCAGACCCTGATCATAGGGTCGACATCACAGCAGAACAGACAAATGAAGAACTCCAAGCCCAGTGGCTCTCACCCCCTCTGAGCACCTCCCCTGTCAGCCACCCTGTTAGCCCTTCTGACAACCCCCCCACACCCACTGAGGACAAACACAAGACACAGATTGTACTACTTATGGACTCAAATGGGAAATATATAGAAGAAAAAAAACATTTTCCCAAATACAGTGTGTCTAAACTCTGGTGTCCAAACACCCAGCGCGCCCTCGACCTTCTGTCTGAGGACCAACTAGGCTCACCCAGCCACATAATAATACACACAGGCACAAACGACCTGAGAGCACAGCAGGAAAGGGTTGCCACAGCACTGAAGGGAGTGATTGAAAAGGCTTCTTCTACTTTCCCCAACGCACAAGTGGTTATCTCCACCCTGCTACCACGAAAAGACCTCCACCCTGCCACAATACAGCGGGTAAACGCAAGTATTTCCCATGAATGTGCCTCAAAACTAAATGTTTTCCTGGCCCATCACTCCACCCTGGACTTGAACAGCCTTTATGACCAGGTCCACCTCTACAAGGCAGCAGTGCCCACCTTTGCCCGAACTCTAAAGGACCAGCAAGACACCCTCCCAGACTTGCAGGACCCCCCCCCTGGACCTACACATACACACAGAGGGCCCACGCCAAGAGGAATTACATCCAGACCACAGCACACCCAGACACATCCACACCCCCACCCCAACCAATCAACACCCCCCCATGTCAACCATGCCCACACCCCATTTAGGCCCCCTCAGATCAGACCTATGAAACTCCTGTCCACCCCATGCACCCCACCCCCCCAAAGAGGGCCTCAACATGGAAGCCACACATATGCCCAGGTAGTGAGCGGGCAAACAGTCCCAACCCCCACTCTCACACTCGCCCAAGCCAATGGCATTTACCAGATGCTCAGCAGGCTCTGCTCACACTTACTGGCCTGAGGCCAAACCACGAACAACAACATTGGACACTCTATGGAACAAAAAGCCTTCACTATATCATCCTGGAATATCCAAGGCCTGAGGTCATATGCCTTTGGCCTAAAGAGCAGAAACCCAGACTTCACAAAATAAATCGGTAATACAGACATTGTCATCCTGCAAGAAACCTGGTATAGAGGAGACGGACCCAATGGTTGCCCTCTAGGTTACAGAGAGCTGGTAGTCCCATCCACCAAACTACCAGGTGTGAAACAGGGAAGGGACTCAGGGTATGCTAATTTGGTATAGAGCAGACGTAACTCACTCCATTAAATTAATCAAAACAGCAACATTCTACATTTGGCTAGAAATTCAAAAGGAAATTATCCTAACAGAGAAAAATGTCATCCTGTGTGCTACCTATAGCCCCCCCCCCCACTAGAATCCCCATATTTTAATGAAGACAGCTTCTCCATCCTGGAGGCGGAAATCAATCATTTCCAGGCCCAGGGACATGTACTAGTCTGTGGTGACCTAAATGCCAGAACCGGACAAGAACCTGACACCCTCAGCACACAGGGGGACAAACACCTGCCTGGAGGTGACAGCATTCCCTCCCACATATGCCCCCCTAGGCACAACTATGACAACATAACCAACAAAAACAGGTCACATCACCTGCAGCTCTGTCACACGCTGGGTATGTACATAGTCAATGGTAGGCTTCGAGGGGACTCCTATGGTAGGTACACCTTTAGCTCATCTCTTGGCAGTAGTACTGTAGACTACTTTATCACTGACCTCAACCCAGAGTCTCTCAGAGCGTTCACAGTCAGCCCACTGACACCCCTATCAGACCACAGCAAAATCACAGTCTACTTAAACAGAGCAATACTCAATCATGAGGCATCAAAGCCAAAGGAGTAACATTAAGAAATACTATAGATGGAAGGAATACAGTTTGGAAACCTACCAAAAAACAATTAGGCAACAACAAATTCAATCCCTTTTAGACAATTTCCTGGGTAAAACGTTCCACTGTAATAGTGAAGGTGTAAACTTGGCAGTAGAAAATCTTAACAGTATATTTGACCTCAGCTTCCCTATCAAATCTAAAAATCTCAAATAGAAAACCGAAGAAGATTAACAATAATGACAAAAGGTTTGATGAAGAATGCAAAAATCTAAGAAAGAAATTGAGCAACCAAAAATATAGAGACCCGGAAAACCTGAGTCTACGCCTTCACTATGGTGAATCACTAAAACAATACAGAAATACACTACGGAAAAAGAAGGAACAGCATGTCAGAAATCAGCTCAATGTAATTGAAGAATCCATAGACTCTAACCACTTCTGGGAAAATTGGAAAACACCAAACAAACAACAAAACAAAGAATTATCTATCCAAAATGGAGATGTATGGATAAACCACTTCTCCAGTCTTTTTGGCTCTATAACAAAGAATAAAGAGCAAAAACATATACATGATCAAATACAAATCGTAGAATCAACTGTTAAAGACTACCAGAACCCACTGGACAAAATAAAAACCCTCCAACCCAAAAAGGCCTGTGGTGTTGATGGTATCCTTAATGAAATGATCAAATATACAGACAAGAAATTCCAATTGGCTATACTAAAACTCTTTAACATCATTCTTAGCTCTGGCATCTTCCCCAATATTTGGAACCAAGGACTGATCACCCCAATCCACAAAAGTGGAGACAAATTTGACCCCAATAACTACCGTGGAATATGCATCAACAGTAACCTTGGGAAAATCCTCTGCATTATCATTAACAGCAGACTCGTACATTTCCTCAATGAAAACAATGTACTGAGCAAATGTCAAATTGGCTTTTTACCAAATTACCGTACAACAGACCATATATTCACCCTACACACCCTAATTGACAACCAAACAAACCAAAACAGAGGCAAAGTCTTCCCATGCTTTGTTGATTTCAAAAAAAGCCTTCGACTCAATTTGGCATGAGGGTCTGCTATACAAATTGATGAAAAGTGGTATTGGGGGTAAAACATACGACATTATAAAATCCATGTACACAAACAACAAGTGTGCGGTTAAAATTGGCAATAAACACACACATTTCTTCACACAGGGTCGTGGGATGAGACAGGGATGCAGCTTAAGCCCCACCCTCTTCAACTTATATATCAACGAATTGGCACGGGCACTAGAAAAGTCTGCAGCACCCGGCCTGACCCTACTAGAATCCGAAGTCAAATGTCTACTGTTTGCTGATGATCTGGTGCGTCTGTCACCAACCAACAAGGGCCTACAGCAGCACCTATATCTTCTGCACAGATTCTGTCAGACCTGGGCCCTGACAGTTAATCTCAGTAAGACCAAAATAGTGTTCCAAAAAAGGTCCAGTTGCCAGGACCACAAATACAAATTCCATACAGACACTGTTGCCCTAGAGCACACAAAAAACTATACATACCTTGGCCTAAACATCAGTGCCACAGGTAACTTCCACAAAGCTGTGAACGATCTGAGAGAGAAGGCAAGAAGGGCATTCTATGCCATCAAAAGGAACATAAATTTCAACATACCAATTAGGATCTGGCTAAAAATATTTGAATCAGTCATAGAGCCCATTGCTCTTTATGGTTGTGAGGTCTGGGGTCCGCTCACCAACCAAGACTTGACAAAATGGGACAAACACCAAATTGAGACATGCTGTCATGTTTTGTCTTATATTGTCTTGTCATTATGCTTTCCCTTCTGTTTGTTTCCCCCTGCTGGTCTTATTAGGTCCGTTCCCTTTTTCTATCCCTCTCTCTCCCCCTCCCTCTCTCTCCTCTCTCGATCGTTCCGTTCCTGCTCCCAGCTGTTCCTCATTCTCCTAACTCACTCATTTAGTCTTTTCACACCTGTCCCCTATTTTGTCCTCTGATTAGAGTCCCTATTTCTCCCCTTGTTTTCCGCTTCTGTCCTTGTCGGATCCTTATATGATGTTCGCTGTGCTGTGTCTTTGTCTCGCCCTGTCGTGTCTTGTCTCCTTCAGATGCTGCGTGTGAGCAGGTGTCTAGGTCTGCTACGGTCGGTGCCTTCCCGAGGCAACCTGCAGTCAATGGTCGAGTCTCCAGACTGTCCTCGTCACTACGAGTGGATTTTAGTTTTTTCATGTTTTGTTTTCTTCTTATATTGTCCAGGAGTATACTTTTGCCAGTTACTGGAATAAAGACTCTGTTTTCGCTAAGTCGCTTTTGGGTCCTCATTCACCTGCATAACAGAAGGATCCGACCAAGAATGGACCCAGCGACTACGGATTCTCATAACACTGCCGTCGAGATCCAGGGAGCTATGCTCGGCAGACACGAGCAGGAATTGTCTGCTGCTCGTCATGCCGTTGAGACCCTGGCCGCTCAGGTTTCCGACCTCTCTGGACAGTTCCAGAGTCTTCGTCTCGTGCCACCAGCTACTTCCTGGTCTGCCGAGTCTCCGGAACCTAGGGTTAATAACCCACCTTGTTACTCCGGGCAGCCCACTGAGTGCCGCTCCTTTCTCACCCAGTGTGATATTGTGTTCTCTCTCCAACCCAACACATACACAAGAGAGAGAGCTTGGGTTGCTTACGTCATATCACTCCTTACTGGCCGGGCTCGAGAGTGGGGCACAGCTATCTGGGAGGCAAGGGCTGATTGTTCTAACAATTACCGGAACTTTAAAGAGGAGATGATACAGGTTTTTGATCGTTCAGTTTTTGGTAGGGAGGCTTCTAGGGCCCTGGCTTCCCTATGTCAAGGTGATCGATCCATAACGGATTACTCTATAGAGTTTCACACTCTTGCTGCCTCTAGTGACTGGAACGAGCCGGCGCTGCTCGTTCGTTTTCTGGAGGGACTCCACGCAGAGGTTAAGGATGAGATTCTCTCCCGGGAGGTTCCTTCCAGTGTGGACTCTTTGATTGCACTCGCCATCCGCATAAAACGACGGGTAGATCTTCGTCACCGAGCTCGTGGAAGAGAGCTCGCGTTAACGGTGTTTCCCCTCTCCGCATCGCAACCATCTCCTTCTTCCGGCTCAGAGACTGAGCCCATGCAGCTGGGAGGTATTCGCATCTCGACTAAGGAGAGGGAACGGAGGATCACCAACCGCCTGTGCCTCTATTGCGGTATTGCTGGACATTTTGTCAATTCATGTCCAGTAAAAGAGAGCTCATCAGTAAGCGGAGGGCTACTGGTGAGCGCTACTACTCAGGTCTCTCCATCAAGATCCTGTACTACTATGTCGGTCCATCTACGCTGGACCGGTTCGGCTGCTTCATGCAGTGCCTTGATAGACTCTGGGGCTGAGGGTTGTTTTATGGACGAAGCATGGGCTCGGAAACATGACATTCCTCTCAGACAGTTAGGGAAGCCCACGCCTATGTTCGCCTTAGATGGTAGTCATCTCCCCAGTATCAGATATGAGACACTACCTTGAACCCTCACAGTATCTGGTAACCACAGTGAGACTATTTCCTTTTTGATTTTTCGTTCACCTTTTACACCTGTTGTTTTGGGTCATCCCTGGCTAGTATGTCATAATCCTTCTATTAATTGGTCTAGTAATTCTATCCTATCCTGGAACGTTTCTTGTCATGTGAAGTGTTTAATGTCTGCTATCCCTCCTGTTTCTTCTGTCCCCTCTTCTCAGGAGGAACCTGGTGATTTGACAGGAGTGCCGGAGGAATATCATGATCTGCGCACGGTCTTCAGTCGGTCCAGAGCCAACTCCCTTCCTCCTCACCGGTCGTATGATTGTAGTATTGATCTCCTTCCGGGGACCACTCCCCCTCGGGGTAGACTATAATCTCTGTCGGCTCCCGAACGTAAGGCTCTCGAGGATTATTTGTCTGTTTCTCTTGACGCCGGTACCGTAGTGCCTTCTTCCTCTCCAGCCGGGGCGGGGTTTTTTTTGTTCAGAAGAAAGATGGTACTCTGCGCCCCTGCGTGGATTATCGAGGGCTGAATGACATAACGGTTAAGAATCGTTATCCGCTTCCCCTTATGTCATCAGCCTTCGAGATTCTGCAGGGAGCCAGGTTCTTTACTAAGTTGGACCTTCGTAATGCTTACCATCTCGTGCGCATCAGAGAGGGGGACGAGTGGAAAACGGCTTTTAACACTCCGTTAGGGCATTTTGAGTACCGGGTTCTGCCGTTTGGTCTCGCTAATGCTCCAGCTGTTTTTCAGGCATTAGTTAATGATGTACTGAGAGACATGCTGAACATCTTTGTTTTTGTCTACCTTGACGATATCCTGATTTTTTCACCGTCACTCGAGATTCATGTTCAGCACGTTCGACGTGTACCCCAGCGCCTTTTAGAGAATTATCTCTACGTGAAGGCTGAGAAGTGCGCCTTTCATGTCTCCTCCGTCACTTTTCTCGGTTCTGTTATTTCCGCTGAAGGCATTCAGATGGATCCCGCTAAGGTCCAGGCTGTCAGTGATTGGCCCGTTCCAAGGTCACGTGTCGAGTTGCAGCGCTTTCTAGGTTTCGCTAATTTCTATCGGCGTTTCATTCGTAATTTCGGTCAAGTTGCTGCCCCTCTCACAGCTCTTACTTCTGTCAAGACGTGCTTTAAGTGGCCCGGTTCCGCCCAGGGAGCTTTTGATCTCCTCAAGAAGCGTTTTACGTCCGCTCCTATCCTCGTTACTCCTGACGTCACTAAACAATTCATTGTCGAGGTTGACGCTTCAGAGGTGGGCGTGGGAGCCATTCTATCCCAGCGCTTCCAGTCTGACGATAAGGTTCATCCTTGCGCTTATTTTTCTCATCGCCTGTCGCCATCGGAACGCAACTATGATGTGGGTAACCGCGAACTGCTCGCCATCCGCTTAGCCCTAGGCGAATGGCGACAGTGGTTGGAGGGGGCGACCGTTCCTTTGTCGTTTGGACTGACCATAAGAACCTTGAGTACATCCGTTCTGCCAAACGACTTAATGCACGTCAAGCTCGTTGGGCGTTGTTTTTCGCTCGTTTCGAGTTTGTGATTTCTTATCGCCCGGGTAATAAGAACACCAAGCCTGATGCCTTATCCCGTCTCTTTAGTTCTTCTGTGGCTTCTACTGATCCCGAGGGGATTCTTCCTTATGGGCGTGTTGTCGGGTTGACAGTCTGGGGAATTGAGAGACAGGTTAAGCAAGCACTCACTCACACTGCGTCGCCGCGCGCTTGTCCTAGTAACCTTCTTTTCGTTCCTGTTTCTACTCGTCTGGCTGTTCTTCAGTGGGCTCACTCTGCCAAGTTAGCTGGCCATCCCGGCGTTCGAGGTACTCTTGCTTCTATTCGCCAGCGCTTTTGGTGGCCTACTCAGGAGCGTGACACGCGCCGTTTCGTGGCTGCTTGTTCGGACTGCGCGCAGACTAAGTCAGGTAACTCTCCTCCTGCCGGTCGTCTCAGACCGCTTCCCATTCCTTCTCGACCATGGTCTCACATCGCCTTAGACTTCCTTACCAGTCTGCCTTCGTCTGCGGGGAAGACTGTGATTCTTACGGTTGTCGATAGGTTCTCTAAGGCGGCAGATTTCATTCCCCTCGCTAAGCTTCCTTCCGCTAAGGAGACGGCACAAATCATCATCGAGAATGTGTTCAGAATTCATGGCCTCCCGTTAGACGCCGTTTCAGACAGAGGTCCGCAATTTACGTCACAGTTTTGGAGGGAGTTCTGTCGTTTGATTGGTGCTTCCGTCAGTCTCTCTTCCGGTTTTCATCCCCAGTCTAACGGTCAAGCAGAAAGGGCCAATCAGACGATTGGTCGCATACTACGCAGCCTTTCTTTTAGAAACCCTGCGTCTTGGGCAGAACAGCTCCCCTGGGCAGAATACGCTCACAACTCGCTTCCTTCGTCTGCTACCGGGCTATCTCCTTTTCAGAGTAGTCTGGGTTACCAGCCTCCTCTGTTCTCGTCCCAGCTCGCTGAGTCCAGCGTTCCCTCCGCTCAGGCGTTTGTCCAACGTTGTGAGCGCACCTGGAGGAGGGTGAGGTCTGCACTTTGCCGTTACAGGGCGCAGACTGTGAGAGCCGCCAATAAACGTAGGATTAAGAGTCCTAGGTATTGTCGCGGCCAGAGAGTGTGGCTTTCCACTCGTAACCTTCCCCTTACGACAGCTTCTCGTAAGTTGACTCCGCGGTTCATTGGTCCGTTCCGTGTCTCCCAGGTCGTCAATCCTGTCGCTGTGCGACTGCTTCTTCCGCGACATCTTCGTCGCGTCCATCCTGTCTTCCATGTCTCCTGTGTCAAGCCCTTTCTTCGCACCCCCGTTCGTCCCCCCCCCGTCCTTGTCGAGGGCGCACCTATTTACAAGGTACGTAGGATCATGGACATGCGTTCTCGGGGACGTGGTCACCAGTACTTAGTGGATTGGGAGGGTTACGGTCCTGAGGAGAGGAGTTGGGTTCCATCTCGGGACGTGCTGGACCGTTCGCTGATTGATGATTTCCTCCGTTGCCGCCAGGATTCCTCCTCGAGTGCGCCAGGAGGCGCTCGGTGAGTGGGGGGGTACTGTCATGTTTTGTCTTATATTGTCTTGTCATTATGCTTTCCCTTCTGTTCGTTTCCCCCTGCTGGTCTTATTAGGTTCGTTCCCTTTTTCTATCCCTCTCTCTCCCCCTCCCTCTCTCTCCTCTCTCTATCGTTCCGTTCCTGCTCCCAGCTGTTCCTCATTCTCCTAACTCACTCATTTAGTCTTTTCACACCTGTCCCCTATTTTGTCCTCTGATTAGAGTCCCTATTTCTCCCCTTGTTTTCCGCTTCTGTCCTTGTCGGATCCTTATATGATGTTCGCTGTGCTGTGTCTTTGTCTCGCCCTGTCGTGTCTTGTCTCCTTCAGATGCTGCGTGTGAGCAGGTGTCTAGGTCTGCTACGGTCGGTGCCTTCCCGAGGCAACCTGCAGTCAATGGTCGAGTCTCCAGACTGTCCTCGTCACTACGAGTGGATTTTAGTTTTTTCATGTTTTGTTTTCTTCTTATATTGTCCAGGAGTATACTTTTGCCAGTTACTGGAATAAAGACTCTGTTTTCGCTAAGTCGCTTTTGGGTCCTCATTCACCTGCATAACACATGCAGAATTCTGCAAAAATATCCTCTGTGTACAACGTAGAACACCAAATAATGCATGCAGAGCAGAATTAGGCCGATACCCACTAATTATCAAAATCCAGAAAGGAGCCGTTAAATTCTACAACCACCTATAAGGAAGCGATTCCCAAACCTTCCATAACAAAGCCATCACCTACAGAGAGATGAAGCTGGAGAAGAGTCACCTAAGCAAGCTGGTCCTGGGGCTCTGTTCACAAACACAAACACACCACACAGAGCCCCAGGACAACAGCACAATTAGACCCAACCAAATCATAAGAAAACAAAAAGATAAAAAAACACAGCAAACTAGAATGCTATTTGGTCTTAAACAGAGAGTACACAGTGGCAGAATACCTGACCACTGTGACTGACCCAAACTTAAGGAAAGCTTTGACTATGTACAGACTCAGTGAGCATAGCCTTGCTATTGAGAAAGGCCGCCGTAGGCAGACATGGCTCTCAAGACACAGATCCACAAAGAATTTGAAAACAAATCCAATTTTGATACTCCCATATTTACTGGGGGAAATTCCACAGTGTGCCATCACAGCAGCAAGATTTGTGACCTGTTGCCACAAGAAAAGGTCAACCAGTGAACAACAAACACAAGTGTATATACAACCCATATTTATGCTTTTTTATTTTCACTTGTGTTCTTTAACCATTTGTACATTGTTACAACACTGTGTATATATATATATATATATATATATATATATATATATATATATATATATATATATATGTATAATATGGCATTTGTAATGTCTTTAATGTTTTGAGCATTTTTTATTTTTACCTTAATTTAACTATGCAAGTAGTTGTGTGTCATATATACAGTGCATTTAGAAACTGTTCAGACCCTTTACTCAGTACTTTGTTGAAGCACCTTGGCAGCGATTACAACCTTGAGTCTTCTTGGGTATGACGCTGCAAGCTTAGCACACCTGTATTTGGGGGTTTCTCACATTCTTCTATGCAGATCCTCTCAAGCTCTGTCAGGTTGGATGGACAGCGTCGCTAAACAGTGATTTTCAGGTCTCTCCAGAGATGTTAGAGAGGGTTCAAGTCTGGGCTCTGGCTGGCCCACTCAAGGACATTCAGAGACTTGCCTGAAGCCACCCCTGCATTGTTTTGGCTAAGTGCTTAGGGTCATTGTCCTGTTGGAAGATGAACCTACACCCCAGTCTGAGAACTTGAGAGCTTTGGAGCAGGTTTTCATCAAGGTTCTCTCTGTACTTTTCTCCGTTCATCTTTCCCTCAATCCTGACTGGTCTCCCAGTGGTTTTCATCAAGGATCTCTCTGTACTTTGCATTGTTCATCTTTCCCTCAATCCTGACTAGTCTCCCAGTCCCTGCCGCTGAAAAACTTCCCCAAAGCATGCTGCCACCACCACACTTCACCATAGAGATGGTGCCAGGTTTCCTCCAGACGTGACACTTGGCATTCAGGCCAAATAGTTCAATCTAGTTTTTTTTCAGACCAGAGAATCTTGTATGTCATGGTCTGAGAGTCCTTTAGGTGCCTTTTTGGCAAAGTCCAAGCTGGCTGTCATATGACTTTTATTGAAGAGTGGATTCCGTTTCCTTCTGGAAGGTTCTCCCATCTCCACAGAGGAACTCTGGAGCTCTGTCAGAGTGACCATCGAGTTATTGGTCCCCTCCCTGACCAAGGCCCTTCTCCCCCGATTGCTCAGTTTGGCCAGGCGTCCAGATCTAAGAAGAGTCTTGATGGTTCCAAACTTCTTCCATTTAAGAATTATGGAGGCCACTGTGTTCTTGGGGACCTTCAATGCTGCAGAAAATGTGTGGTACCCTTCCCCAGATCTGTGCCTCGAACACAATCCTGTCTCAGAGCTCTACGTACAATTTCTTCAATCTGATTGTTTGGTTTTTGCTCTGACATGCACTGTGCATTGTGGGACCTTATATAAACAGGTGTGTGCCTTTCCAAATCATGTCCAATCAATTGAATTTACCACAGGTGGACACTAATCAAGTTGTAGAAACATCTCAAGGATGATCAATGGAAACAGAATGCACCTGAGCTCAATTTCTAGTCTCATAGCAAAGGGTCTGAATACTTACGTAAATAATGTATTTCTGTTTTAGTTTTTTTAAATACATTTGCTAAAAATGTCGAACAAACAGTTTTTGCTTTGTCATTACATGTTATTGTGTGTGGATTGATGAGGAAGAAAGATAATTGAATCAATTTTAGAATAAGCTTGTAACTTAACAACATGTGGAAAAAGGGAAGGGGTCTGAAAACTTTCTGAATGCACTGTATTTCCACACTTTGAGGTTGGAATAATACTGTGAAATTTGGAAAACTATCCTAATGACCTTTTAGTGTAAGAGCTGTTTGAAAAGACTACCTGACATTTTTTCCTGTTTTGCTGGAATTTATGTTTTGGTCTGCCTGGTGACATCACCATTTTTATTGAAAACAATCACAGTGAGGTACTTCATTGTAACCCAGATTTGATTTGACATTGAGATAAAAATGCTGCATTGGTCCATTAAGGAATGTTTAGTCAGTCCTGATGTTCATCGCTCTCGACGACTGGAGAGAGAGAGCAGCCATATTAAATTTTGCCATATTCAAAGCACTTCACTTCCATTCCTTGTAGCTTTAAGCTGCAAGAAATAAACACTATTCTCTTTCTCTGTCTGTCTCTCTCTCAACGAAAACACTCAAGGAATGTTCAAGCAACCGCCGGTCACACACTAGCTCTTGAGTTTCATTCACCATACCAGCAACCCCTCAGAAATAGGCTACAGACCAGAGAGGGTGTAACCTTACATTCCATCGTTCTGCTGTGGAAGCAGCTAGCTATAGCTAGCCTATCACTCTGCTAATGCCCTGCTGGTGCACTGGGCCATTTTCATTCAGCACTAAACGTAAGAAAAAAGGTTGGAAACACGGAGGTACTATAATGAACTGGACCCTGGACGTCTCCTCTATGTCTTCTCTTCCAAGTGTTGTAACACTGGACAGTCTCATAGAGCAGAGGCTCTGTGCAGAGGAAATTAAAGAGGCTGCGTCCTAAAAATCACCATATTCCCTTTTTAGTGCACTACTTTTGTCTCTAGCCCTATGGACCCTGGTAAAAAGTTATACATTATGTAGGGAATAGGGTGCCATTTGGCAGGCAGTTTAAGCCTGCAGCAGCCACTATCCAGTAAAAAGAGGAGACTCTAAAGGGGACTAAGCTATGAAGCTACCCTCCCAAAGCCTTAATGATTAAAATAGACAGAAGGGGGTCGCTATAGAAGGAGGCGATATCAACGGTAGTGTGTGTTGTTATTGAGTGTGGGGAAGAGTGTATGGAAGGGTTTGTGTATGTATGTGTAAGTCGATATTTGAATAATCATTTCACTTTGGATCTCAATACAGACACACACTCATTTTAATACTTTATTGAGATCCAAAATGAAAAAAAGCTTTCAAGTGTGTGTCTGAGCACCTGTGTGTATGTGTGTGTGTTTGTGTGTGTGCGTGTGCATGTGTGTACGTGTGTGTGCGCGTGTGCCTGTGTGTGTGCGTGTGCGTGTGTGTGTGTGTGTGTGCGCGTGTGCCTGTGTTTGTGTGTGTGTGTGTGCGCGTGTGCCAGTGTTTGTGTGTGTGTGTGTTTGTGTGTGTGTGTGTGTGTGTGTGCATGTGTGCCTGTGTTTGTGTGTGTGTTTGTGTGTGTGTGTGTGTGTGTGTGTGTGTGTGCGTGTGTGTGTGCGTGTGCCTGTGTTTGTGTGTGTGTGTGTTTGTGTGTGTGCGTGTGTGTGTGTGCGTGTGTGTGTGTGCGTGCCCGTGTGCCTGTGCCTGTGTTTGTGTGTGTGTGTGTGTGTGTGTGTGTGTGTGTGTGTGTGTGTGTGTGTGTGTGTGTGTGTGTGTGTGTGTGTGTGTGTGTGTGTGTGTGTGTGTGTGTGTGTGTGTGTGTGTGTGTGTGTGTGCGTGCGTGCGTGCGTGCGTGCGTGCGTGTGTGCGTGTGCCTGTGTTTGTGTGTAAGAAAGAGAGAGAGAGCGAGAGAGAAAGAGAATCCCACACTGGTCTGAAGCTACTGCTTCCTCTGAGAAAAAGCCTGAAAAGCCTAGAGGGATTTTCTTCTGAAAGGAAAAGCTTTTCTCCTCCCCCTTCTCAGGCATTTTCTCTTGCTCCCTCTTTCTCCTGCGCTCCCACTTGCTCCAAAAACACAGTGCTCCCAGAGAAGCTGAGATGTGGAGCCAGTGAAGCAATAGGCAGCTAGACACTTCATAGCTCTGAGCTCAACTCACTGAAACGGGAAAGCCACTAACGAATGGGAGTTTTCCTTCTTATTCTGGGTCGCAGACCACTAACTGTCATGTCGACCTTCCTTTATTGATGGCAGGAACTTAGCTATTGAGAAACATGCCAAGAAGACCCCTCTCTCTCTGGAGTCCAATGGAATTTATCTGGACTGGATTATAAAGAAAAATGTGAAGAAAAATTCATCGGGATAGAAGAGATACAGTCAGAAAGATGGTAATGAATGGCACTTTTTCTATTGGGCTGTCATGTGCTTTTGTTTCAGTTGTCTCATGTTACAGTACTTCTCCAGGTCTATGAGTTGTGGTGCTCCACTGACCTACTGAGTCAATAACCTGTGGGTTTGAACGAGTCTGTGTTGTCTTTCTCAGTGGCTTCTTCTCTAATGCATGAATGGAGAGTGTTCTGTATGCATTTTATTATTCAAAGCATACTGTTGGCAAACTAAGATATAGAGTACAGTATGGATTTCATAGACGAATAGCAAAGCAAGTTAGCCTACTACAGCAGCAGGTGCTATGTTTTTGTATCGCCTTGATAATGTTCATTAAAAACGTATAATCAGAAAGAAATAAGTGAACGCTCACTACAAGTATTTACCAATTTCGGTCTCCTAAAACAGTTGCAGATATTACATGTATTGTCCCTAAAGCACAATGTACTGTATGTTGTTAGGGACACTATTTCATGCAGCTAACTGAACACATCATCTCAAGCCCCTCAGCTGTCCTCCACTACTTAAGAGAGAGAAAAGAAGCTGCAGGACCGTGTTTTTGTTATGTTGCGACTGCAAAACTTCAGCCCTTTGATTCGAATTGAATTGATATGAATTGCACTCATCAACGGGATAACCAATGACAGTATAGGGGCTAAGCAGGAGTATTTCTCACACTGGGCAGTATACAAGGCAGAGTGCTTTGCATTTTGGAATAATGTGATTCTTCAGTTCAGTGAGCTGCTTCTATAAACTCTGTCAAAGTCCGGCCCAGAACCCCACAGAGTCCTTTCTGTCTGTTAGGGACTAATCCTGGTAACAATGGGGACTAATTAATGACAGCGGTTCAACCACATGAAGAAGCCGAAAGTGGTGCGACCAGTGAAACATGAATGGGGTTTTGGAAAGATGTGGCCTTTTTAAACTTTTCTGGAGATGTTTTTGGCTCTATAATGTTGGAAGGAGGAAGACATAGTGGATAGCTTTAGTGGACCAACGCTGAGATTGGAGTCAATCAAACATGTGCCAAGATCCTGGAATCTGAGTAAACAAAAGCTGCAGACGATGATTGTTTTCAACGCATTCTCAAAGCAAAAACTATGACGTCTGAATTTGTCTGATCATTTGCATAGCTTATAACGTGCATTGTTTTGCAGTGCACGTTCATTTGATCAGCCTCCAGTTTTTGGCACTGCAGGGTTGATTGAATCCCAAGCCAAGTGATACCATACATGAAATATCTGTTCCACTTTCCGTTTACATCGTTGAATGTTACAGTAACTTCCCTGCAACCTTGAGTTGTAACTCCTTTCCATGGTTTGTCCCTTAGTTACACATCTAATGTAGGCTTCACTCACAGGTGCTATAGCTCAAACCATTCCTTGGGAAATTGTGTGACTGTATGGCTGCAATGTTCTTAGAACTTCCTACACTGTGACTGACGATATCGTCACGTTCGGCCCACCTGATTCACATTTGTTATCCTATCAGTTGAAATTATTCGATTACCATACTGTGCCTGTTCTGGTTTTCCATTTTCCATTTTTTTTAAAGCTCAATGCTGTTAAACAGTAATACTGCATGTTAGTCATTCACTACTTACTTGTCTGTTTGTTCAATACATGACAAATCACCATGTCAAGTAAACGCTTGACTAAGAAAATATAAAAATTCCTATCAAACTTCCTTGGGTCTAGATGCCACATCAGCATGCGTGCACCAGTCAAACACAACTTGGAGGTCTGATGCCGAACAGATTGTATTTGGGCCGCCACGCCAAAAGGGTTTGTCATGGGATTCAAACTTTATTCAAACTTCATGTAAATGATCAACCCCAAGGCCTGAGCAGCTCTTTTGGACCAATTCTCAACAGTTCAAAGTCAACAAATGTTTGACAGCTGAACACGTCTCTCCATTGCTCATAAATGACTGACACAAACAACAGAGAGTACAACATACAGTATGAGAAGGTCATGAATTTGACAGGAATACAGGTCAATGATTTGGTTGAATCTCGAATTGTTGGCTATAGTATATCATACATTGTGGAACACTTTCTTGGCATGTGCCAACACTACTTGACTCACTGAATCAACCCTATTGATACAGTAAGTTATGTGAGAACTACTTTGTCCATTAAGGATATTTCACAATACCATAGCACAATACCACAACATGATGCTCATAAAGTTGTGGGAACGTATGTTTTTGGTTTTATATTGGTGGTGGGAACGGAGCCATATGTTTCCTTAATTAATCGGAGAGTGTTTTAAACACTCTGAGAACAGAAGTGAACATTTCACCTGTTCTGGAAACATGTATTTTTAGGTTGCAGGGTGGTTCTTAGCACATTTTTACTCTGGTTCTTTGAAAGATTTCCTGGGATCGGAATAACTTCTTTAAAACTTTCACTGAACGTTTCAATAAAACACTATTTAATAACACTGCTAGTTTATTTTGGATTCACTTTTTAAAATATTTTTTTACTTCAAGCACATATAGGACACATTGAAATTCAGTTCCTTAGGCATTAATCCAGCCTGGTCAATAGAAACAGTCTTCTATTTCGGATATTTGAAAAGGTCTTGAGGACGTCGATATATGCCTTCCTTGGTGCTCACCCCCCAAAAAACAAACAAAAACAAGAAAACAATGACACAACACTGGGCACCAACTCTTGAGACTTGGCACTAGAGCATGCTGCTTGGCACTAGAGCATGCTGCTTGGCACTAGAGCATGCTGCTTGGCACTAGAGTATGCTGCTTTGACCATTGCGCCACAGCAGTTCACAAGGCGGAAAACAGCTAATTGTTTTAAATATTTTGTTTTAAGCCTTCCCCAAACCATAGCCCTAACCTTAAACTTGAAATAAATGCCTAAATTTAACCCTTTGAGTTGTTTCTATTTTAACCCTGCATAAACACGGAATTAACCCTATAACCACGTGGAATTAATGCACCCAAAAATTGACTTTCATCCATAATAAAGCAAATTGCCTTGGTTTTTCTAATGACTGCCTCGCCTGGTTCACCAACTACTTTGCAGACAGAGTTCAGTGTGTCAAATCGGAGGGCATGTTGTCTGGGTCTCTGGCAGTCTCTATGGGGGTACCACAGGGTTCAATTCTCGGGCCGACTCTTTTCTCTGTATATATCAATGATGTCGATCTTGCTGCAGGCGATTCCCTGATCCACCTCTACGCAGACGACACCATTCTGTAAACCTCTGGCCCTTCCTTGGACACTGTGCTAACTAACCACCAAATGAGCTTCAATGCCATACAACACTCCTTCCGTGGCCTCCAACTGCTCTTAAATGCTAGTAAAACCAAATGTATGCTTTTCAACCGTTCGCTGCCCACACCCGCCCGCCCGACGAGCATCACCACCCTGGATGGACTATCCTACCGATCCTCGACTTTGACGATGTCATCTACAAAATAGCTTCCAATGCTCTACTCAGCAAACTGGATGCAGTTTATCACAGTGCCATTCGTTTTGTTACCAAATCACCGTATACCACCCACCACTGCGACCTGTATGCTCTAGTCGGCTGGCCCTTGCTACATATTCGTCGCCAGACCCACTGGCTCCAGGTCATCTATATGTCTATGCTAGGTAAAGCTCCGCCTTACCTCAGCTCAGTGGTCACGATAACAACACCCACCCATAGCAGGCGTTCCAGCAGGTGTATCTCACTGATCATCCCTAAAGCCAACACCTACTTTGGCCGCCTTTCCTTACAGTTCTCTGCTGCAAGTGACTGGAATGAATTGCAAAAATCACTGAAGCTGGAGACTTTTATCTCCCTCACCAACTTTAAACATCAGTGTGTTATTGGCTTGTTTATTGTGTACTCCATGTGTAACTCTGTGTTGTTGTCTGTGTCACACTGCTTTGCTTTATCCTAGCCAGGTCGCAGTTCCAAATGAGAACTTGTTCTGAATTAGCCTACCTGGTTAATTAAAGGTGGAAAAAAAAATTCAGAAGTGAAATGATGAGACTAACACATGTATTGTGACTCAAGGTCTTCATAGATCTGGGTCCAAAATTCTAACTTTTCCGTTGGATCCGGGTCATGCCCTGTTTGAGTGTCATCTGGTCTCTTCAGTATGTAACTACAGCTAATATACTTGAGTGGAACTAACCACGTCTCTGCATAGCCTATAGCATATTTATTTTACAATAATAAGGTGAATTTATTGGCTTTTATAAGTCCTATTCAACATACAGTACCAGTCAAAAGTTTGGACACACCTACTCATTCAAGGGTATTTCTTTATTTGTATTATTTTCTACATTGTAGAATAATAGTGAAGACATCAAAACTATGAAATAACACATATGGAATCATTAAGTAACCATAAAAGTGATAAACAAATCAAAATATATTTTATATTTTTTGATTCTTCATAGCCACCCTTTGCCTTGATGACAGCTTTGCACACTCTTGGCATTCTCTCAACCAGCTTCTTGAGGTAGTCACCTGGAATGCATTTAAAATAAGAGTGCCTAAATAAATGCTTCACAAGAGTTCAAGTAACAGACACATGTCAATGTCAACTGTTCAGAGGAGACTTAGTGATTCAGGCCTTCATGGTCAAATTGCTGCAAATAAACCACTACTAAAGGACACAAATTAGAAGAAGAGGCCAAGAAACACAAAAAATGGACATTAGACTGGTGGAAATCTGTCCTTTGGTCTAGTCAAAATGCATGATTTTTTGTTACAACCGCCATGTCTCTGTGAGACGCAGAGTGGGTGAACAAGATGATCTCCACATGTGTGGTTCTCACCGTGAAGCATGGAGGGGAGGTGTGATGGTGTGGGGGTGCTTTGCTGGTGGCACTGTCTGGGATTTATTTAGAATTCAATGCACACTTAACCAGCATGGCTACCACAGCATTCTGCAGCAATACGCCATCCCATATGGTTTGCGCTTAGTGGTACTATAATTTGTTTTTCAATAGGACAATGACCCAACCCACCTCCAGGCTGTGTAAGGGCTATTTGACCAAGAAGGAGGATGATGGAGTGCTGTATCCGATGACCTGGCCTCCACAATCACCCGACCTCAACCCAATTGAGATGGTTTGGGATGAGTTGGACCACAGAGTGAAGGGAAAGCAGCCAAATAGTGCTCAGCATATGTGGGAACTCCTTCAAGACTGTTGGAAAAGCATTCCTCGTGAATCTGTTTGAGAGAATGCCAAGAGTGTGAAAAGCTGTTATTGGTATACTTTCAGAGATTGTTGAATTATTGCTTTCTATCCCAGTTTTAAGTTAATGTGGTGTAATGGATCCCCATTAATCCTGTGCTCTCCGTCTTGTGATAATAGAACTGTTGTAGCCAGCCAAATGCACTTCACAGCTCGCCCACCTTTTAGCCGCAGAGAGATCTTGGCATTAACAGAGAACAAGACAAAAACACAGCAACTGTCAGTGCCGTTCACCCACATAAACATACACACACATACCACCCACCAGTGTCTCCACACTCAGTGTTTACTGAAGGCAAAATCATTCACTGTGATACCTGGAGTGCAAAGACTAAATGGGATGCCTTACGGGCTAAGACTACCCCTATTAGTGCTGCGTCCAACTCTTTGGCCTTTTTAACTAGGTGAAGGGTACTCTGGGAACCATTACTTACAACTCCCGAAAAAAGCTCAGAGAATAGCTTGGAGATGAAAAAATACAGTGTTTTTTTCATGATAAGTGGGTCGTCAGTATTCAGCTGTCGAAAAAGTGCCCGGAAAAAAAACGCATGAACAATTTTGTGGTAAAGGAATCGGAGTCAGAGTAATTCTGTTAGCGTGGAATTGCCCAGATATGAAAAACATATATATTTTTTAAAAGCTGCCTGATGTTCCTCTCACAATAGGATATTTTTCTTTGGGTTGGGTTGCCAGAATTGGCATGTGAACCAGTTCCACAGGTGTGCAACTTCGCCAGGCATTGGTGAAGGGGTTGAGGTGTAAGGATGCAGGGGCTCACTTTGAAAACTTTTAATAATCCTTCCTTCCTTCAAATTATAAATCAATATGATTCTATAGATGAAAGCTAGGTTAAACTTGAACTTTTACCTAGCAAAGCATTTCAAGATATTCAAGGAAAGGAGGAATTAACAATGCAATGTCAAACTATTAAGGATTTTTTATTTATATCATAAGCATTGTTGCTTTTGCCCATTGTCCTCAGAGGCATGGCACAATACAGTATAGGGCTTAATGTATTTTATTCATCTGTTACTCCAGATTCAGATCAAATCAAATGGATATATATAGCCCTTCGTACATCAGCTGATATCTCAAAGTGCTGTACGCTTATGAAGTTTGGCATGAACACAGAGTACAGAGGGACCCTAAAAAAAAACTTGTTGCTAACCGTGGCCACTGCTCGTATCAGATCATTTGTATTTTCCCTTGAATCCCAGCACACCCACAGGCACCTCCTTTAATAGCGGCCCTTCCGAGGACAAAGACAAACAAAACATCAGACACCCCTAACACTGCCGGAGAGTCTTGGAGGCTAGTTAATTAAAACTAGTGCTGTATACAGTAGGCCAAATCCATTTGCTAGCAACACAACATACAAGACTTCAGTAAAGCTAGATGGATGGATGGATGGATGGATGGATGGATGGATGGATGGATGGATGGATGGATGGATGGATGGATGCACGCAGGGACGTGTCTTGTTGGGGGCCTTCTTTATTAGGCGGGTTCAGCTTTAAAAGAATTTACAATGGCTTAGTTAAATTGTGTGCCCCTTTGCCAAAGCCCTGAGCCATGGTTTACAACAGGGCCTCAGACAAAGACAGTACTGTCCCAACAACCAACGAGAGTAGCTCTCTCCTGAAGAAATAGAGGAAAAAGAGAAAGAAAGGAGGGGGTGGGGGAACATGCTGGGAACAGGGAGCATGCTGGGAACAGGGAAAGAGTTGTTGCACATTGAAAGCTTGAAATACAGACCTTCTTATACCTTAAAGCAGTTTGTTCTTAGTTTATTTGCAAATTATACATGTGTTCGCTAAAACAAGTATCTTGCCCTCTTTACAGCCCATTTACTGTATATCGTACTGTCCTAAGTTGCTCTAAATGCTGATACATGAGGGATACGGCACAAGTGACACAAAGTGCATAACTCAAAAATAAGCCATACACCCCGAGTAGGGCTCCCGAGTTGCACAGCAGTCTAAAGCAAAGCATCTCAGTGCTAAAGGTGTCACTACAGACCCTGGTTCAATTCCAGGCTGTTTCACAACTGGCTATGATTGGGAGTCCCATAGGGCAGTGCACAATTGGCCCAGCATCGGCCGGGGTAGGCCATCATTGTAAATAAGAATTTGTTTTCAACTGACTTGCCTGGTTAAAGAAAGTAAATACATTGAAACTGCAATTGCGTTTCAGTTATATGATCTCTCTAACGGTTATTTTATCTATCGCTTGTTTTGGGAACAATGTGGAATTGTCCTGCCCACCACCTTGTGTCCACACAGACATAATAATGTGGTTTTGGGTAGATGTGTCATCTGGGATTTGCTGTCTACCTGTCTGTCTGGCCAGACAAGCATGTTGAGTCACTAGAGTTTACAAATGGTTCACTGCTTTTTCTCTAAAACCACACACCATCACTTCTAATCAAAAGTGACATTCCTTGGAGCATTGGAGAGTTTATAGCCTACTATCCCTGCGTAGTGGTTAGGGTTGTGGTCTTTACCCCAGAGGGGTTAATGACTTACCTGTCCATCCCTCACGAGGGTTTGTGGAAAAATGTGATGATTAGTTCTTGAAATCATGAGCCCATAGCATGTCGCACAAAGGGATAGGGGGTCATTTGGTTGGAGGTCAGAGATGATCTTTACGCTACGGACATTTGCATTTGTTTTACACGCCTTTAAGCTTTTGACCTTGCTGCTGATTACAGGGTTCAAACACTGCCAGTCTACACATGGCGTGACACACACCTTGACAGGTTGTTTACATAGCCATTGAAATCTAAGAGCAGTCCTGCCTTCGTTGACCAGTGCCCAAGGCAGTAAAAGGAGGGAGGGAGGGAGGGAAAGAGAGAGAGAGAAGTAGTCAGTGAGAGGGGGGGTATGTAGAGAGAAAGAAAGAGTAGGTAGAGCAAGAGAGAGGGGCGTAGGTAGAGAGAGAAAGAAAGAGGACTATAAACGAATGTCAAAGCTGACGCGCATACCTATATAACGTAATATGACGTAATGACGCCATGAAAAATATAGCGCTACACATGAAACACAGCATTCCTAACCTAGCCCACAATGTCTGCTGTGTGGATCGAGCAGTCAACAAGTCAAGCAGTCATTTGAAAGAGTAAGACAATTTCAGCGAGGTAACTCAAAAGTGAAACCCATTAACACCAAGATAATGGGATTCATTGCCGTTGACAATCAACCGTTCTCTGTCATGGATGATGTTGGCTTTCACTGACTGGTCGAACACTGGTACACACTATCAAGTAGGGGAGATTTTTCAAATGTTGCCCTACCGGAGCTACACAGTAATGTTGAAACTCACATCCATGAGAGTCACTGCTATTAGCTTCACGACATTTGGACCAGCGATGTCAGCCCCATGACCATTATGAGTCTGACAGCACAGTGGGTCGATGAGGATTTCATACTGAGGAAAGCCGTATTACATTTACATTACATTTAAGTCATTTAGCAGACGCTCTTATCCAGAGCGACTTACAAATTGGTGCATTCACCTTATGATATCCAGTGGAACAGCCACTTTACAATAGTGCATCTAAATCTTTTAAGGGGGGTGAGAAGGATTACTTTATCCTATCCTAGGTATTCCTTAAAGAGGTGGGGTTTCAGGTGTCTCCGGAAGGTGGTGATTGACTCCGCTGTCCTGGCATCGTGAGGGAGTTTGTTCCACCATTCGGGGCCAGAGCAGCGAACAGTTTTGACTGGGCTGAGCGGGAACTGTACTTCCTCTGTGGTAGGGAGGCGAGCAGGCCAGAGGTGGATGAACGCAGTGCCCTTGTTTGGGTGTAGGGCCTGATCAGAGCCTGGAGGTACTGAGGTGCCGTTCCCCTCGCAGCTCCATAGGCAAGCACCATGGTCTTGTAGCGGATGCGAGCTTCAACTGGAAGCCAGTGGAGAGAGCGGAGGAGCGGGGTGACGTGAGAGAACTTGGGAAGGTTGAACACCAGACGGGCTGCGGCGTTCTGGATGAGTTGTAGGGGTTTAATGGCACAGGCAGGGAGCCCAGCCAACAGCGAGTTGCAGTAATCCAGACGGGAGATGACAAGTGCCTGGATTAGGACCTGCGCCGCTTCCTGTGAGAGGCAGGGTCGTACTCTGCGGATGTTGTAGAGCATGAACCTACAGGAACGGGCCACCGCCTTGATGTTAGTTGAGAAGGACAGGGTGTTGTCCAGGATCACGCCAAGGTTCTTAGTGCTCTGGGAGGAGGACACAATGGAGTTGTCAACCGTGATGGCGAGATCATGGAACGGGCAGTCCTTCCCCGGGAGGAAGAGCAGCTCCGTCTTGCCGAGGTTCAGCTTGAGGTGGTGATCCGTCATCCACACTGATATGTCTGCCAGGGGGAAAGGAGAAGATTAATTGTGTGTCGTCTGCATAGCAATGATAGGAGAGACTATGTAAGGTTATGACAGAGCCAAGTGACTTGGGGTATAGCGAGAATAGGAGAGGGCCTAGAACAGAGCCCTGGGGGACACCAGTGGTGAGAGCGCGTGGTGAGGAGACCGATTCTCGCCACGCCACCTGGTAGGAGCGACCTGTCAGGTAGGACGCAATCCAAGCGTGGGCCGCGCCGGAGATGCCCAACTCGGAGAGGGTGGAGAGGAGGATCTGATGGTTCACAGTATCGAAGGCAGCCGATAGGTCTAGAAGGATGAGAGCAGAGGAGAGAGAGTTAGCTTTAGCGGTGCGGAGCCCCTCCGTGATACAGAGAAGAGCAGTCTCAGTTGAATGACTAGTCTTGAAACCTGACTGATTTGGATCAAGAAGGTCATTCTGAGAGAGATAGCGGGATAGCTGGCCAAGGACGGCACGTTCAAGAGTTTTGGAGAAAAAAGAAAGAAGGGATATTGGTCTGTAGTTGTTGACATCGGAGGGATCGAGTGTAGGTTTTTTCAGAAGGGGTGCAACTCTCGCTCTCTTGAAGACGGAAGGGACGTAGCCAGCGGTCAGGGATGAGTTGATGAGTGAGATGAGGTAAGGGAAAAGGTCTCCGGAAATGGTCTGGAGAAGAGAGGAGGGGATAGGGTCAAGCGGACAGGTTGTTGGGCGGCTGGCCGTCACAAGACGTGAGATTTCATCTGAAGAGAGAGGGGAGAAAGAGGTCAGAGCACAGGGTAGGGCAGTGTGAGCAGAACCAGCGGTGTCGTTTGACTTAGCAAACGAGGATCGGATGTCGTCGACCTTCTTTTCAAAATGGTTGACGAAGTCATCTGCAGAGAGGGAGGAGGGGGGGGAGGAGGATTCAGGAGGGAGGAGAAGGTGGCAAAGAGCTTCCTAGGGTTAGAGGCAGAAGCTTGGAATTTAGAGTGGTAGAAAGTGGCTTTAGCAGCAGAGACAGAAGAGGAAAATGTAGAGAGGAGGGAGCGAAAGGATGCCAGGTCCGCAGGGAGGCGAGTTTTCCTCCATTTCCGCTCGGCTGCCCGGAGCCCTGTTCTGTGAGCTTGCAATGAGTCGTCGAGCCACGGAGCGGGAGGGGAGGACCGAGCTGGCCTGGAGGATAGGGGGCATAGAGAGTCAAAGGATGCAGAAAGGGAGGAGAGGAGGGTTGAGGAGGCAGAATCAGGAGATAGGTTGGAGAAGGTTTGAGCAGAGGGAAGAGATGATAGGATGGAAGAGGAGAGAGTAGCGGGGGAGAGAGAGCGAAGGTTGGGACGGCGCGATACCATCCGAGTAGGGGCAGTGTGGGAAGTGTTGGATGAGAGCGAGAGGGAAAAGGATACAAGGTAGTGGTCGGAGACTTGGAGGGGAGTTGCAATGAGGTTAGTGGAAGAACAGCATCTAGTAAAGATGAGGTCGAGCGTATTGCCTGCCTTGTGAGTAGGGGGGGAAGGTGAGAGGGTGAGGTCAAAAGAGGAGAGGAGTGGAAAGAAGGAGGCAGAGAGGAATGAGTCAAAGGTAGACGTGGGGAGGTTAAAGTCGCCCAGAACTGTGAGGTGAGCCGTCCTCAGGAAAGGAGCTTATCAAGGCATCAAGCTCATTGATGAACTCTCCGAGGGAACCTGGAGGGCGATAAATGATAAGGATGTTAAGCTTGAAAGGGCTGGTAACTGTGACATCATGGAATTCAAAGGAGGCGATAGACAGATGGGTAAGGGGAGAAAGAGAGAATGACCACTTGGGAGAGATGAGGATCCCGGTGCCACCACCCCGCTGACCAGAAGCTCTCGGGGTGTGCGAGAACACGTGGGCGGACGAAGAGAGAGCAGTAGGAGTGGCAATGTTATCTGTGGTGATCCATGTTTCCGTCAGTGCCAAGAAGTCGAGGGACTGGAGGGAGGCATAGGCTGAGATGAACTCTGCCTTGTTGGCCGCAGATCGGCAGTTCCAGAGGCTACCGGAGACCTGGAACTCCACGTGGGTCGTGTGCGCTGGGACCACCAGATTAGGGTGGCCGAGGCCACGCGGTGTGGAGCGTTTGTGTGGTCTGTGCAGAGAGGAGAGAACAGGGATAGACAGACACATAGTTGACAGGCTACAGAAGAGGCTACGCTAATGCAAAGGAGATTGGAATGACAAGTGGACTACACGTCTCGAATGTTCAGAAAGTTAAGCTTACGTAGCAAGAATCTTATTGACTAAAATGATTAAAATGATACAGTACTGCTGAAGTAGGCTAGCTGGCAGTGGCTGCGTTGTTGACTTTGTAGGCTAGCTGGTCAGTGGCTGCGTTGTTGACACTACACTAATCAAGTCGTTCCGTTGAGTGTAATAGTTTCTACAGTGCTGCTATTCGGGGGCTAGCTGGCTAGCTAGCAGTGTTGATTACGTTACGTTGCGTTAAAAGAACGACAATAGCTGGCTAGCTAACCTAGAAAATCGCTCTAGACTACACAATTATCTTTGATACAAAGACGGCTATGTAGCTAGCTATGTAGCTAGCTACAATCAAACAAATCAAACCGTTGTACTGTAATGAAATGAAATGAAAATGTGATACTACCTGTGGAGCGAAGCGGAATGCGACCGGGTTGTTGAGTTCTATTCGGAAGACGTTGGCTAGCTGTTGGCTAGCTAGCAGTGTCTCCTACATTAAGGACGACAAATAGCTGACTAGCTAACCTCGGTAAATTAAGATAATCACTCTAAGACTACACACTCTAAACTACACAATTATCTTGGATACGAAGACAGCAAAGACAGCTATGTAGCTAGCTAACACTACACTAATCAAGTCGTTCAGTTGAGTGTAATAGTTTCTACAGTGCTGCTAATCGGTGGACGTTTGCTAGCTGGCTAGCTGCTGGGCAGAGCAGTGAAGACCATGTTAGGATGACGAAATACGATAATTACGCAATTATCTTTGATACAAAGACAGTTATGTAGCTAGCTAAGAAGAAATTGCTAAGATTAGACAAATCAAACCGTTGTACTATAATGAAATGTAATGAAATGTAATTAAAAAGTTATACTACCTGCGGAGCGAAATGCGGATGCATTTACATAAATACACCTCTGCTGTATTGCATGCTCAAGAATGTGCTGGTTCTCATACCACTGCTGCCATTTCAATGGCATTTGAGAACATATTTGAAACTTGGAAACATGAACAATCCTAGCTCCATTCGAACAACTGTCTCGAGAAATAAGCTCAACTGCATCTGTCAAGGCTTTGAAATGCCTGGTCAACAAAAATGCCAACACAGACCATCGGGTTAACTTTGAACAAGCGATTCGGTGGCATTCTCACTGTGGCGCCACCATGCTCGATGCTAGGTACAAGGACCGCTACATCGATGCAGAGAAGAAACAGGGTTTATGTTATATGTTATAGACATATTATATTATTATATTATAGACATAGCTGGACAAGATGGAAACGGACACAGTGACAATGCGCACCGAGGAAGAGAGGCCACAGACAGACAGCTAAAACATCACTGCTTGACATGTACGATGAAATCCTGGTTGAGACGAAACAGCACAGCAAGTAAGTGAAAGAAATAGGTTTTGATTATGTTTCACTGGAAATGGGGACATACGTAAATGCAAACCAAATAACTTGGTCAGTGTGTGTGTATTTCAACTATTTAACTGTACTAGAAAAATGCAATGGCTGCAAGAATGTTATATATCGGTTATCGGTATCAGTATTGTTTTTTTTTGGCAAGGAAAATATTGGATCTTATTGGTCATATCAGTGCATCCCTACTACATCATTTCAGTTGAGCGTACCAGAGCTTCGCCAGTCTATCGGAAGTTGATGCTGTTGCTTTGCAACCTACCAAGTAGCTTGTTAGCATAACAAATGACTAGCTAAACATTTTACGATTTCAGATGTGTTCGTAAATTCAATCTGTAGTGCCAGAGTGTGCTCTGTGCCTTCATAAATTTGGAGCATTGTCCGATTGAGTGTGTTTTGCTCTCGAAGCGTTCAGTGCGCACACTGGATGCTCTGGCCAAGGAGTAGGGTTGCGTTGGGTAGCTACTTCCAGACACAAATGAGCGAACACCTCACTCTGACCATTTTACTCTCCCTAGCAGAGCTGGTTAGGCTGTTTTCATGTTATCCAGAGCATTGGTGACTGTAACTGTGCTGCTGGCAACAATTAATTATGCTTTTTGTTGGCAATGTTTACTGACACCGGCCATATTCAATGGGTGTTGTCGAGTGTTCCTAAATTCATTAGTTATTCTGCACGAGAGTGCTCTGAAATCGGAGTAGATTGATAGAATTAACAATATTCCTTGATACGCACAATGACAATACCACTTAGCTAAGAATGATGTGAAGAATGATGTGAATAATCAAGTCAAAAAAGTTGGGTAGTTAGTTAGATATCAGATAGTTATTATACTGCCTGGCAAGTTAGATGTATTAGTATTAGATGTATTAGTAGCCAACTAACATTAGGTAACTAAAGTTAGCTAACATACCGGTAAAGTACATACTGTTGTAATTCTATGCGGTTCGTAAGGATAGCATAGATAACAAATGGTCAGCAAACATAACGTGTAACATAACTTATTTGAAAAGTCATTACTTTATTACATTGCTCAACATTTTCTCAACATTTTCTGAAATATTTGTCATAATTTGTTAAAGCAGTGAATTTGTATCCGCTCTCGTCCGACATCGGTCGCCTATTTATTTTTCTTAAAATCTGAAAAGTTATGAAGCCACGCCCATTTTCTGAAGAATTTCATTGTGGGCCCTAAAAGAACGGAAATAGTGTCCACTGCATGTATACTTAGTATTTTGGCGAACTTAGTATGACATCCAGGAACTTTTGGCATACTAACCATTTCCATACTATGACCAATAAGCATACTATATACTCAATTCACATCATAAATAGTACAGTTAGTGGGGTTAGTATGAGTATTCAGCTTAACTCTTCAGTGCTTACCTCAGTGAAATACCCAGGGGTCATCCCTCTGATAGACAGGACAAAGACCCACCCATCACGACAGATGCCACAGCAGAGAACAGACAATCCATGTCAAACAATGACCTTTGATTGAAAGGCTTCAAGAGTGTGTTGAATAGGGTTAAATCTCTGGATACACAGGACAATAGATGCCAGATGGAAAACCCCAGGATGACACACACACACACACACACACACACACACACACACACACACACACACACACACACACACACACACACACACACACACACACACACACACACACACACACACACACACACACACACACACACACACACACACACACACACACACACACACACACACACACACACACAGCAGGGCTTACTTGAGTGGGCGGCAGGGTAGGAGGTACTGGAATGTTGCTGTCAGCTGGATTCAGAAGTAGTCTACTGTTTGTGTGGACTAGGGGGAATCCCAATAGTGTAATGTGCTTTCCTCTCCCTGTCTCCTCTCCTTCGTTTGCACTGATCTGAAAGCATTAGATAGGTGAAAGTGATGTGGTAGATGCCCAACAAGGATTTGCTTACACCAGCTCAGTAACATCAGTGCAGGTAATGGAGCCGAGAAGAGGAGGCTAATACTTCCTATTGAGGTACATCCTCCTTTTTTTACATATGGAAATAGAGCTAGATACAGCAATATACTGTAAAGCTGTTATGTGTTGTCACAAGGATGTGGGGCAGTGATAGTGCAAGGGTGTAAATGGGAGTTTCCAAATTGTTATAAGCCAGAAGTCATGAGAAAGAGAAAGCGCTGACATATAAAGCAATAGCATCAATAATATTGAAAACAATGCAACATACGAATTCATCCTCGTCCCCCTTTCCCCTACGCTATAGTATGGGGGTCATTGTTGTCAAACGGGTTTCCTATTTTCATAATCTGTTTTTGTTGCTGAGTTGCTTATATCATCGCATTTCATTTCATCACAAATCATCAGATATTAGATTAAGAGGGCTGACAAGTTGCTATGAGCCTGGCCAATGCTTAGCATGTAGTCGGAAGCCAATAGCCCCCTCTGAGACACGGCTCCTTTATGCAAATACCGGACCCGTCAGCCATCAAAGACAGTGTTTTCCCTGGGAAGAAGTCATGCTGAACTGCGCACGGCTCCAGCCTGTTTGGCATGTCATGCTGGCAGTTGGTCAAGTGTAATGGGATACAAAAGAACTCATAACACCAAGCTCCCTTCCTCCACTCACTGCACTTGGCTTAAAGAGGCATTCTGAACTGGATCCAGCTGCGGAGCTATGTTTACTGTAGCTCAATGGGGTCTCACTCACCAGAATATATCACCAGCCAAGCCACCCATGAGGTGGAATGAGTTAGGGTGAGAGGCAAAATGTCCAATGAGTTCAGCCTGTCTGGATTGAAAATGTACCTTTTCAGGATTTGGTCATTTTAGCCAGGTGTGAAGTTAATGAAAAGACGTAGCCATTTAAGGTTATATTAGATTTTTACCTTAATTAACTAGGCAAGTCAGTTAAGAATACATTCTTATTAATAATGGCGGCCTACCACGGCCAAACCTAGACGACGCTGAGCCAATTGTGCGCCTCCCTATGGGACTCACGGCCGGATGTGATACAGCCTGGATGTGGCTGTCAATGTGCCTGCTAGCTAGCTTCATTCATTGAAAACACAGAGTTGGAACTTATGTAATATTATTTTATAGGTCCGTAAACCAATTACAAGGTATTTAGGTAACACATTACTCAACACACAGTGTCATAACACATTATGACACGGTCATAACCATGTCATAATGTCATAACAGCTGACATAACTTGTCATCACATCTCATAATATGGTCACGAGTCTCAACGTCAACAGTGAGGAGGCGACTCTGGGATTCTGGCCTTCTAAGCAGAGTTCCTCTGTCCAGTATATGTGTTCTTTTGCCCATCTTAATATTTTATTTTTATTCGCCAGTCTGAGATATGTCTTTTTCTTTGCAACTCTGCCTAGAAGGCATCCTGGAGTCACCTCTTCACTGCTGATGTTGAGACTGGTGTTTTGTGGGTACTATTTAATGAAGCTGCCAGTGGAGGACTTGTGAGGCATCTGTTTCGCAAACTAGACACTCTAATGTATTTGTCCTCTTGCTCATTTGTGCACCGGGGCCTCCCACTCATCTCTCTATTCTGCTTAGAGACTGTTTGCGCTGTTCTGTGAAGGGAGTAGTACACAGCGTTTTACGAAATCATCAGTTTCTTGGAATAGCCTTCATTTCTCAGAACAAGAATAGTCTGACAAGTTTCAGAAGAAAGTAATTTGTTTCTTGCCATTTTGAGCCTGTAATCGAACCCACAAATGCTGCTTCTCCAGATACTCAACTAGGCTAAAGAAACAAACGTTTCGTTTGTTGTTTTCGTATTCAGTTATTTCATGTACTTTTTCATTCATTAAAGTCATGAGTAACCTACACGCTGCATTTCGGTCTGACTCTCTTCATTCAACAGATGAATGGAGTCGAAAAGGAAAGCACGGCGACGCAGAGCGAAAACCGAAAGTAACTGGGGAGAGCGCAGAGAGAGAGTGGCTGAGTCAGGAGTCAGACCTGAGCCTACTCTCCCTGTTAATTGTGAGGAGCAGCAATATAAGGACTTCTGGTCTTGGGAGATGATATTAGACGGTAAAGGACCCTGGGCGCAGCCGGGAGAATATCGCCGTCCCAAGGAGGAAATAGAATCAGCTAAAGTGGAGAGGCGCAGGTATGAGGAGGCAGCACGGCGACGCGGTTGGAAACCGGAAAAACAGCCCCAAAAAATTATTGGGTGGGGGCTAGAAGGGAGAATAGTTATGCCAGGTAGGAGACCTGCGCATACTCCCTGTGCTCACCGTTGGGCAGGCACCGTGTTATGCTATGGAGCGCACGGTGTTTCCAGTGCGGGTGCAGAGCCAGGTGCGGCACATACCAGCCCTTCCTATTGGCCGGGCTAGAGTGGGCATCGAGCCAGGTAAGCTTGGGCAGGCTCGGTGCTCAAGAGCTCCAGTGCGCCTGCACGGTCCGGTCTATCCAGAGCCACCTCTACACACCAGACCTCCGGTAGCAGCTCCCCGCACCAGGCTTCCTATGCGTGTCCTAGATCCAGTACCACCAGTTCCAGCACCACGCACCAGGCCTCCAGTGCGCCTCGCCTGTTCAGCGCAGCCAGCGCTTTTCTCCTCTCCTGCGCTGTTGGAGTCTCCCGCCTGTTTAGCGCAGCCAGAGCTTTTCTCCTCTCCTGCGCTGCCGGAGTCTCCCGCCTGTTTAGCGCAGCCAGAGCCTTTCTCCTCTCCTGCCCTGCCGGAGTCTCCTGTCTGTCCAGCGCGGCCAGTGCTCCCAGTCGGCCCAGCGCGGCCAGTGCTCCCAGTCTGCCCAGCGCGGCCAGTGCTCCCAGTCTGCCCAGCGCAGCCAGTGCTCCCAGTCTGCCCAGCGCTGCCAGTGCTCCCAGTCTGCCCAGCGCCGCCAGTGCTCCCAGTCGGCCCAGCGCGGCCAGTGCTCCCAGTCTGCCCAGCGCGGCCAGTGCTCCCAGTCTGCCCAGCGCTGCCAGTGCTCCCAGTCTGCCCAGCGCCGCCAGTGCTCCCAGTCGGCCCAGCGCGGCCAGTGCTCCCAGTCGGCCCAGCGCGGCCAGTGCTCCCAGTCGGCCCAGCGCGGCGAGTGCTCCCAGTCGGCCCAGCGCGGCCAGTGCTCCCAGTCTGCCCAGCGCGGCCAGTGCTCCCAGTCTGCCTGGCGCCGCCAGCGCCGCCAGTCTGCCCAGCGCCGCTAGTGCACCAGTCTCTTCCAGATCTGCCAGACAACCAGTCTCTTCCAGATCTGCCAGACAACCTGAATCATCCAGTTCCGCCAGCCAGCCAGGATTTACCGGAGCCTACTACCTGCCTGAGCTTCCTGTCAATACTGGGCTTCCTCTCAGTACTGGGCTTCCTCTCAGTACTGGGCTGCCCCTCGGTACCGGGCTGCCCCTCAGTCCCGGGCTGCCCCTCAGTCCCGGGCTGCTTCTGTCCCGAGCTGCCCCTCTGTCCCGAGCTGCCCCTCTGTCCCGAGCTGCCCCTCTGTCCCGAGATGCCCCTCTGTCCTGAGATGCCTCTCTGTCCCGAGCTGCCCCTCTGTCCCGAGCTGCCCCTCTGTCCCGAGCTGCCCCTCTGTCCCGAGCTGCCCCTCTGGCCCGAGCTGCCCCTCTGTCCCGAGCTGCTCCTCAGTTATGTGGGGATCTGGGTGAGGACTATTAGGCCATGGTCGGCGGAGAAGGTGGATTATCCCAGGACGCGTAGGGGAGGTACTAGGACATTAATGGAGTGGGGTCCACGTCCTGAGCCAGAACCGCCACCATGGACAGACACCCACCCGGACCCTCCCTATGCTCTTGAGGTGCGTCCGGGAGTCGGCACCTTAGGGGGGGGTTCTGTCACGCCTTGGTCATTGTATTTTGTGGTTTTGTTATATGTTTGGGTAGGCCAGGGTGTGACATGGGTTTATATGTTGTATTCGTATTGGGGTTTGTATTATTTGGTATTGCGGCTGATTAGGGGTGTGTCTAGTTAGGTTTGGCTGCCTGAGGCGATTCTCAATCAGAGTCAGGTGCTTGTCGTTGTCTCTGATTGAGAACCGTATTTAGACAGCCTGACTTTCGCTGTGTATTTTGTGGGTGTTTGTTCCTGTCTCTGTGTAGTAGTCACCAGATAGGCTGTAATTAGTTTCACGTTTCATTTGTTGTTTTCGTATTCAGTTATTTCATGTACTTTTTCATTCATTAAAGTCATGAGTAACCTACACGCTGCATTTCGGTCTGACTCTCTTCATTCATGTCATTTTTAAATCAAATTTTAAATGACTTTTAGAAAATACACTTTATGACACGGTCAAAAAGCATTAAGATAATCCTGTGGCACTTTACTTAGACTAAGAAAATACACTTTATTATACTGTTAAGAAGCATTTTGACAATCAAATCATATAAGTCAGATAGGCCTATCACATACATGCCCTTATGCCAGTCATCAGTCAAAAAGAGGGTGCCTTGTCCTGCTCCTGAAATCTGCTCCTGCATTCATCCCAGTCATCGGCAACAGAGCATTGGGGTAAGTACATGTCTGACATCAATGTGTGCAAAAATATAAACGCAATATGTAATGTGTTGGTCCCATGTTTCATGAGCTGAAATAAAAAATCCCAGAAATGTTCTGTACGCACAAATATCTTATTTCTCTCAAATTATGTGCAGAAATGTGTTTACATCCCTATAAGTGAGCAGTTCTTCTTTGCCAAGATAATTCATCCACCTGACAGGTGTGCCGTATCAAGTAGCTAATTAAACAGCATGATCATTACACAAGTGCACCTTGTGCTGAGGACAATTAAGGGTCACTTTAAAATGGGCCGTTTTGTCACAGATGTCTCAAGTTGTGACGGAGCATGCAATTTGCATGCTGACTGCAGGAATGTCCACCAGAACGGTTGCCAGAGAATTTAATATTAATTTCTCTACCATAAGCTGCCTCCTATGTCATTTTAGAGAATTTGGCAGTACGTCCAACCGGTCTCACAAACGCACCCCACGTGTAACTATGCCAGCACAGAACCTCCACATCCAGCTTCTTCACCTTCGGGTTCGTCTGAGGAGGGGTGCTGACGTGTATTTTTTTATTTATTTTTATTCCACCTTGATATAACCAGGTAGGCTAGTTGAAAACAAGTTCTCATTTACAACTGCAACCTGGCCAAGATAAAGCATAGCAGTGTGAACAGACAACAACACAGAGTTACACATGGAGTAAACAATAAACAAGTCAATAACACAGTAGAAAAAAAAGAGTCTATATACATTGTGTGCAAAAGGCATGAGGAGGTAGGCGAATAACTACAATTTAGCAGATCAACACTGGAGTGATGAATGATCAGATGGTCATGTGCAGGTAGAGATACTGGTGTGCAAAAGAGCAGAAAAGTAAATAAATAAAAACAGTATGGGGATGAGGTAGGTAAATTGGGTGGGCTATTTGACGATGGACTATGTACAGCTGCAGCGATCAGTTAGCTGCTTAGATATCAGATGTTTAAAGTTGGTGAGGGAGATAAAAGTCACCAACTTCAGCGATTTTTGCAATTCGTTCCAGTCACAGGCAGCAGATAACTGGAAGGAAAGGCTGCCAAATGAGGTGTTGGCTTTAGAGATGATCAGTGAGATACACCTGCTGGAGCGCGTGCTATGGGTGGGTGTTGCCATCGTGACCAGTGAACTGAGATAAGGCGGAGCTTTACCTAGCATGGACATATAGATGACCTGGAGCCAGTTGGTCTGGCGACGAATATGTAGCTAGGACCAGCCGACTAGAGCATACAGGTCGCAGTGGTGGGTGGTATAAGGTGCTTTAGTAAAAAAACGGATGGCACTGTGATAAACTGCATCCAGTTTGCTGAGTAGAGAATCGAAACTATTTTGTAGATGACATTGCCGAAGTCGAGGATCGGTAGGATAGTCAGTTTTACTAGGGTAAGTTTGGCGGCGTGAATAGAAAGCCGACTCTAGATTTGATTTTGGATTGGAGATGTTTGATATGTATTTCTGTCTTTAGTAAAGCCCATTTCTTGGGAAAAACCAATTCTGATTGGCTGGGCCTGGTTCCCCAGTGGGTGGGACTGGCTGCCAATTGGGTGGGCCTATGAGCTCACAGGCCCAGCCATGGCTGCACCCCTGCCCAGTCATGTGAAATCCATAGATTAGGGCCGAAAGGATTTATGATTTCCTTATGATTTCCTTATATGAATTGTAACTCAGTAAAATCTCAGTAAAATCTTTGAAATTGTTGAATGTAAACTTCCGACTTCAACTGTATATATACTGTACACAGTACCAGTCAAACGTCTGGACACACCTATTCATTCAAGGGTTTTTTCCTTATTTTACTATTTTCTACTTTGTAAAACAATAGTGAAGACATCAAAACTATGAAATTACACATATGGAATCATTAACATTAGTTAGCCAAAAAAGTGATAAACAAATCAAAATATATTTTATATTTGAGATTCTTCAAAGTAGCCACCCTTGGCCTTGATGACAGCTTTGCACACTCTTGGCATTCTCTCAACCAGCTTCATGAGTACTTTTTTATTGAACATGGCGCTAAGTCTAGGTCAGTGGACATATAGTAGAACTCATTCTTGAATGATGACTCATTCACAGCTGTTATACATTAACATCTCATGACCGACCTCAAAGGAAATTCTGTTCTTCAACTCCTGATGTATTGTAACAGATGTGCACAATTAGCAGAAATAAGCATTCTTTTCAGTTGAGGACGTAATCTTTCTAACAGACACAAAGATTTCATGTTATTAGTAAACTATCGATGGAGGTTCAATACAACCATAAGTGGTATTATTGTATTTTATTATCCACGTCCTGTTCGTGTAATGTTACTAATGGGAGCACAACTGCAAAGCCATACCTCGACCTACATTAACATAATGGTCAAAGTAGAACAGTGTTTTAGATGAATCCTGAGGGACAGACTCATGTTTGTTTGAGCCCAGCACTAACAAACCTAATCCAACTAATCAGGACCTTGGCGATTATTATTTGAAACAGGTGTTAGTCCTAGGCTAGAACAAAACATTTGAGCACTGTGCCGGAATGGATTCTGAAATGCTACTGTATAATGCACAGTGTTGTTAATTATTCATTATTTAACCAGGCAAGTCAGTTAAGAACAAATTCTTAGTTTCAATGACAGCCTAGGAACAGTGGGTTAACTGCCTGTTCACGGGCAGAACAACAGATTTGTACCTTGTCAGCTCAGGGGTTCGAACTTTCAACCTTCTGGTCACTAGTCCAATGCTCTATCCACTAGGCTATCCTGCCTCCCCAGTGTTTTTTTATGCTCATGAGGTAAGGGCATTAGCAGGTTATCATACATTAGCATTTAGCATATCTTTTGAGTCATCTGGCATATATTAGCATAGCATATGTTAGCGTGTCTCTCCCTCAGCCAGTGTGAGGCCTTTGAAGATGTTGGAGGCCTGTTTACCCTAGACCTCCCAGTGGCCTTGGCTAAGCCAGAGAGCTAAATCAGGTCAGGTATAAAAACAGTCATTGCGGGATTGGAGATCAACACAGAGGGGAAGTTTGAACCGACTGTGAGAGCTAGCATGCTTTTTTCTGCATCTTTGTGCTGAGATATCCTATCCAATCCAATATACAGTACACTGTGCAAGTCTGAAACGTGGACTAAAGCTGCCAACTGACTGTGCAAAACATGCAAGTTCTCTCTCAGTCCTAGACAAAGCCAATAGCATATTCAAGTCAAATACACATGACAGACCTACAGACCTAGAGCTCAGCTGCATTCAGAAATAGGAATCCAGTCTTGAAAATCCATGTAATTTCCAGGTAAGCATGTTCACGAATCCTCACAAAAACCAACAATTAGGCTGCATTTACACAGGCAGCCCAATTCTAATACTTTTTTAATTAATTGGTATTTTAATCAATCAGATCAGCTCTGAAAAAGATCTGCTGTGAAAAGATCTGATGTTATTGGTCAAAGAACCAATTAGTTGGAAAGAAGATCAGAATTGGGCTGCATGTGTAAACGCAGCCATAGCAATCCAAATAGTAAACGAGCTACGTAAATCTGACCAATGGTGTCCAATTGTCGGAAAACAATTGGTCAGATTTATGTAGCTCATCACCAATCACATCATGTTATTCTATATTCTGGTTGGTCCTTGAATCCATAGGAAGCCCATTTGTAAAGGTATAAAGCTTTTTGTCTGTAAAAAGGATATGGGCTACATGTTTGATAATGAAGGATCATTTCTCCAATAGTAAGCATTTCGCATGTGTATGAGACCAATAAAATGTGATTTAATTTGATTTAAATAGTTCTAAAATGCGCAACACACATGCAAGCAGTTTCATGGACAGATATCAGAATATCCATTAGAAATTTAGAAAGAGGGGCAATCTAAAGATGCAACAACTATCATGGGTTGCTAATATGACTAGGATAGTGACTTTGGCTGCTAGACAATGAAAGAAAGTTGAAAGAAATCCAATAGAACAAGAGAATGCATAATGAGGAAGTTTTCATGAAATAACTGCCTCCACATTTATATGGTGGGATTTTGGCTATAGGCTACTTTGAAGCAAGGTGAGACATGGCTCAGAAAATCTTCCAGGTTTCAAACAAGGAACAGGAACAATATAGCGATGATAGGCCTAACCGTCTTCTGGCAGATGGAAAGGCCTTCCCAAAACCTTCTCTATTAACTGTAACTAGCTACCAAGTAGCCTATACCTACCTGGCAGAATGATATCAGGATTATTTGCATCAATCAAGTGACCATTTGTTTTGCAAACTCCATCTCAGTGATACAGAAACATCACTAACCAAACAACAGCCTGTGCATGTGAATTAAAGTAACTACACTCAAAAATCACAATTTCTTAGATTTTTCCCCAGACCTCAAAAATAGTCTTCTAATGTTTTGGAAATTTTTTATTCTGTACAAGATTTCTTCTTTTCACTCTGTTAATTAGGTTAGTATTGTGGAGTAACTACAATGTTGTTTCTCCTATCACAGCCATTAAACTCTGTAACAGTTTTAAAGTCACCATTGGTCACCTGAGAGGTTTTCATTCCTCTCCAGCAACTGAGTTAGGAAGGATGCCTGTATATTTGTAGTGACGGTGTATTGATACACCATCCAATGTGTAATTAATACATTCAACAAACACTATTATTGCACAGAGTGAGTCCATCCAGATTTGTATGTGACTCGTTAAGCAAATTGTTACTCCTAAACATATTTAGGCTTGCCATAAGAAAGGGGTTGAATACTTATCGACTCTAGATATTTCAGCTTTTCATTTATATTCATTTAAGGAGAAAAAAATTCTAAACATAATTCCACTTTGACATTATGTGGTATCATGTGTAGGCCAGTGACAACAAATGTCATTCCTACAAAAAAATATAATTTTAAGTTTAGGCTGTAACACAACAAAATGTGCATGAAGTTAAGGGGTGTGAATACTTTCTGAAGGCCCTGTATATGTGTAGAGTTAGAGAAATCAATGTGTATGTCCCTATCAGTGTCACACAACCTAAAGGGACATTACACTCCAAAATCAAATGTTTTTCCCATGTTTTTCAACATTGTGGTAATTAATTTATCTTGACATTTGACTAATAAATAAGACTGTTATACCAATCCTTGGTATACAGTCTGAAACAAAGCACTGCAAAAACTTGGTAAGTTTCCTTACAAGCCACAATGTTGAATACAATTCAGCTGGTCGACCTTTGAGGCAAAATACCCAAAGAAATGATTACTTCCCTAGTTTTTAGAGCACTGGCGCAGGAGTTGAAATGTCGATAAACCTGTCGAATGCACAAAACAATGTAAACACCTGCAAGACTTCTGTGCATGTACTTCCGTCTTGTGCACGTGCCTTAGGTTATGCACAAACAGATCTTGAATGCCACACACCGAAACCTACATTTTGAAGTCAGTTTAATAATAATTTCGTCCCAAATTTCGACCAGCTGAAGGACGAACTCCACAGAATATCGTCAGAGTAAGTTCAAAGATAATGTTATTCAACATTTGTGATAGAAAAACACAAACATTCCTTGTCTATCTAAATGTATATGGCTATACTGTACACCAGTGGTTCCCAACCTTTTTGAGTTAATGTACTGTACTGCAACCAAATTTTGCTCTGCCTGGAGTACCCCTGAAGTACCCCCTCGTGTGCATTTTACCAGTATGCTGGTAAATGAGTCTTCTCAAGTACCGTCTGTGGATAGGCCAAGTACCCGCAGGGGTCCTAGTACCCCTGGTTGGGAACCCTGCTGTACACAATGGAAAGCTTCACCACATTCGGGACTACTTGACAGTACTTTCTCTACTTTCTCAGGTGGGACAATGTCTAACAAACTTTGATTTTGGCGTACAATATCCCTTTTAAACTCCCCCGATTGCTTCTGTGTGTTTAGTCTGTACTATTGTCACAGCTCTCTTCCTTGGAAGTAGAGGCAGACCAAAACGCAGCGTGGTTGAAGTTCATGGTTCTTTAATAAGAGACACTTGACATGAACAAACTTCAAAACAATAAACGTGAAAACCCAAAACAGTCCCGTGTGGCACAAACACTGACACAGGAAACAATCACCCACAAAATACCCAAAGAATATGGCTGCCTAAATATGGTTCCCAATCAGAGACAACAATAAACACCTGCCTCTGATTGAGAAGCAATCTAGGCAACCATAGACTTACCTAGACACCTAAACTGAACACAACCCCATAAATCTACAAAAACCCCTAGACAAGACAAAACACATAAATCACCCATATCACACCCTGGCCTAACCAAAACAATAAAGAAAACAAAGATAACTAAGGCCAGGGCGTGACAACTATTCTTCACAGGTGGTCCAAGGAGCAGAAAGCAGAGCACAACCCTGGATAAATGTGGCCTAGTTCTTATTGCCGTGACTATCTAAAACAGACATATGAAGCATAGCATATACTGTATGTAGTAAAACTACCTTCATGCCTAACGCTAGTGCACAATGGTGTCCGTTTACACAACTTCTTCTCTATGGGGACCTGTGATGTGAAGGAGACCATACATTTCTTTGTTCTCTCACTCAGACCATGACTCTTCCCCTGCTTGAAGAGTACCAGCTTAAATTAGGTGCATTTTGGAAGGACATGAAAGACAGAGCTAAGCATATCCAGAGCATGCCAAAGACTTTCTGATTAGTTTAGTTCCCCACTCAAACAAAAACATTTTTTTCCCTGAAACTAAAAATGAAGTCAGAGAGTGAAATTATTACATTTTAGAGGAATGTTTCGGCTTGGGGCATTGTTCCTTCTTTTCAGCGTTCTAATCACGTTTTGACGATGTTGATGATTATGCTGAATATGAAGACACAACTAGAGGCTACAATACCCCTAAAATTATATCCATACAGTTTACTTCAAAGTTCAACATTCTTGTGTCGCTGACTCTCAAGTGATATTGCTTTGAGGCATTCCAGAGGGCCCAGAGCAGGGGTAAAAGCCAAGAAAGATATCGGTCCTGTGGCTTTACGTTTACAGATGATCTATCTTTTTGGACGTTCTACGGTTATGTGGACTTTCTTCAAACAAAACGGCGCTGTCAACACTAGTGGAGGTCAAAATATACACTCACCTCTGAAACTATTCACATACACACATACGCGCGCACACACAGGCACACACACACACATATTTTGGAATTTGCACTCTGGCAAACATACCTGCATTGCATTCCAATGGCTACAATGAAAAGGGTCAGGGTACAATTGCATTTTCATTCACTCTTTGGTCATGCGTTCCAGTCTTATTTGAATGTGAAATTAAATGAATTTGATGTTTGAACTTGTTGATGTGGAAGTTGACTTGAAACTAAAACATTCCTCTATCACTCTCACTCACCTTCTTTCTTTCTTTCCTCACTAGAATCCAGAATCCCTGGACTCGTCCATTCAGAGTGCCCTGTCGGCCCTGTTCCCGCCCTTCGAGGCCACAGCGCCCACTGTCCTCAGCCAGCTGTTCAGGACCATCGAGGAGCGATACCGCGGTGATGCTCTGCACTGCCTGCTGGACTTTCTCATCCCGTCCAAACACCTCCTGGAGATCGTGCAGCAGGCGGCGTGTGTGAGTACGCACGCACGCACACACACACACACACGCACGCACGCACGCACGCACGCACGCACGCACGCACACGCACGCACACACACACACACACACACACACACACACACACACACACACACACACACACACACACACACACACACACACACACACACAGATACCATACATACAGATGCATACACACACACACACACACACACACACACACACACACACACACACACACACACACACACACACACACACACACACACACACACACACACACACACACACACACACACACACACACACACATAGACACACAAAAACACATGCACCTCTCTATCTCTCTCAGACAGACACATACACACACATGCACACACAGAGAGAGAGAATAGATGGAGCAACTTGACAGTAACAGTAAAACCACACAGGTTTACAACTGAGGTTCTAACTGTATCTCAGCAAAAAGAGATCAACAAAAGCTGTTCTTTATGCTTCATCAATTCCGAATTCTGTTATTTTCTGTGGTTGCTAGCCAGATACGCAACTGAGCTGACATCGCTCAGCAAAGGATTATATTTGATTGTTTTTATTGTACAAAAGAAAACAGTCTAGAATACCAGGCATTTGTCTTATTGGAGGCTCAATAACAGTCTGGTTTAGGCCAGAATCAGTTTTCCATAACCACAGCTCAGTAGTGTACTGACATAAAGGTGAAATTGAGGTGAAACTAATGGTGAATCTATCCTTCCCTCATTGCATTCCAGACTGTCAAATGCAATTTAAAGTAGACATAAGCCTGCTTTGTTTAGGATTCTCGTCTCCTCACATGGCAAATGTTACATAGCTTAAGTGCACCCCTAGTGGGCACACCAGGAATTTAAATGATGGATAATTTAGTATTGTTTCTTCTAGTACAGCATTAACACACCTGATTAAACTAATCAAGGGTGTTGACAATTGGTTGAGTTGTGCTGTTGCTGGGCTGGAACAAAAAAGTGCAGTCCTACCGCAGGATTAATGCCGAAAAAAAATACTGACCTAAGAAATCGTAAATCCATGCAACTTACCCCCCTCTCCAACCTCTCCCTTACTCTCCCCAGGCTGCATACTCAGATGTGCTTTTCCTTTGTGAGGGCTGGCCCCTATGCCTCCGCGACAGGACCGTGATCCAGCTGGCCTCACTCAACCCTCTTCTGCTGCGCCCCGGAGACTTTTACCTGCAGGTGGAGCCCTTTGGAGAACAGGCAGCCCGCATCGTTCTCAAAAGTCTCTTGGAGGAAGGCTGCCGTGAGGTGGAGGAGACCCCCATCCCCGAGACCTCTTACCCGTGCATCTTCACCCTTGACTGGCTGAGGGAGGTGAACGACGGCCGCCATGGCACCCCACTCTCCCACTGCCTGCTTTCCACCGACCAGGGAGTGATGAAGGTGCCCTGGGCACAAGTTGCCATTCCAGAGTTTATGGACAAGCCCAAGACCATGACTACACCAATTGTTATCCGTGACGTTCCGTTTGAGCCGACGCCGTTGCAGATCCCCTCCTCTTCCGACTCTACTTCTTCCGCCCTTTCCCTAGAGACCATGATCCTTCCTGCCAGGGACGGGATCTCTGTGTCTTTGAGACTCATGGATGGTACCACGAAACTAATCAAGGGGGACCATGAAAAACCCGTTCCCAAACCGCGTGCCAAACCACTAGTCAAGCCTGTGGGCTGGGTGTCGCCTAACACCTGGGACACCAGCCGGAACTACCGCGAGGTCGAAGGCGACTACGTGGATTTAGTGGATTTCGCAAAGGAGAAAGAGTCTCTTACGGGATGCAGTAAGACTCCCAACTCTTCTACTCCCCCTTTGTTCAAACCAGTCAGGCCCCCTCCCCCTGTACCGCTCATGAACAGCACCCCCTGTGGGCGCAGCCTCAGATTTTCAGAAGAGGCTTGCATGCCATGCAGCCAGAGGAGGCTAGGTCAGGAGCCTAGTGGACAGGAACTAAAATGCAGGTACAGGGACTCCTACCTGGCAGCTCTGCGCAACCCAGTTCCCTTTGAAAGGGGGAGCATAGGTCTGCTAGCTGCTCTGGAGGAGTCTGGCCCCTGTGAAGGGGAGGAGATGGGCTTCAGGGGTCACGCCAGAGGTCCGGGTCAGGACCCCGGGGAGTGCTGTAACCACTATAAGGAGCCTATTGTAGGTCACGAGCCACACCAACATGGACACTTCGGTAAAGAACCCCCATTGGACCTAAATCACATACCACACAAATCCATTGAACCTGCCATAACTCACAAACCAGGAAAAAATACTATAGAAACTCAAATCATCCATAAACTGTGCCAAGGGGAGCCCTATCTTCAGACACACCACATGGCCCATCAATCGGGACCTGACTCAAAGGTAGCGTTACCTCCGGCAATCTCTCACCCGGTCATGGTTGATGCATGCGAGTGTGACTACACCTCCAAGCCAATTTGGAACCCGGAGGCGGTGAAAACCATAGGTAAACACAAAACCAAGCCCAGGTCACTGTCCACCGTGTCTGAGAAGGCCAGAGGAAGTCCTCTGGTCCATAAACTGAACAACAGGAGCCACAGTGACATCTGCCCAGAGATGATTCCCCCCAGTTCCCAGGTGGTGCAATGTAAGAAAGGAAAGGTCTTTGGGCCGATGTCCCCCAAGCTGGACAGACAGCAGTCTGCCAAGAAAGGTAATAGTGACTATGTACAGCATCCATATTAGAACATCTCTCATTTGTCAGATGAAATTTCCTCAGTTATCAGTTTTCAGATGAAACAACTGTCAGTTTGGTCTGACAGCTGAGTGACTTCAACATATGAATGTCGTATCTGTGACCACTGTGAGAACTAACCGTTTAATAACATGTTTAAAGGGACGTTGATGTTGTTTAGGGTAAACAACAGATTTAGAATTCAATGAGCCTATACTTACATTTAGTTGGCAATGAATTGAATCCTAGATGCAGTGTCAGTAGATTTTTACTGCTCTGCTATTGTATGAGATGAATGTTTTGTATTTCCCGAGGGTTGAAATACCCCACAGACAGAATTGCAACATTTAGGCTATAGTATTGTTGTACCACATTCAGCGTACTGTCTTGCTTCATAAAAAGTGCATATTTCAAATGGACATTGAAACCATCTCTCATCACCAACTCATTTAAACTCAATATTGACCCTTTCTACTGAAGAGAGTGTGCTGTGTCAAAGGCCAGAGGATGCCATAAAGAGGCTCCCTATGATGTAGGGGTCTGAGGGGGGGTCCAATTTCCCCTCTCCTGCTCTCTGGTCTGTTCTCCTGGGCAGAATGGCTGCAATCACTTCATTCCAAATACCAAGGGAGAAGGACAGAAATAACTTGAATAAGGCTGTACTCTGAGAAGGGGTCATTAGGCCAGTGTCCATTGGCTATGGTAGTAAACATGGCATTCCTTTAATCGAGAGAAACAGTTCCTGTTCCCTAAGCACTCACAAGGGCCCTAACAAGGACACTCAGAGGACTGTCAGTGAGCTAGGGAGGAAGGAGTGTGCACTGTCCCTATTTCTTATTACATACTTCCTCCCTACACCCTCACAAGGGCACTCAGAGGTCTGAAGACATGTTTGTCAGAAACTATTGGACTGGTGAGGGAGAGGGAGCACAGACAAGCCTTTGTTGGCTCTGGAAGAAGTTAGAATGCTAGAAATCAAAGCCAGGCTTAACAGCCTCAAAGTGTTTGGCTACAGGGAGAGAGCATGTCCAATGCAAGGCTGTGAATTGCGTAAATGTGGTGCGTAAGGATAAGGTTTGCATGAAAGACTCCATTGAGATGTATCTCGGGAAAAATAAATGCTCCCAGTGCTAAAAGACCAAAGGTCACTGAACAGGATATGCAGTGAAAACAGTACAGAATAGTGTCAGAATTGCTTTGAAAATGCTGATCTATTGTTTCTTCGAAACAACAAGGAAGACTTTACAGTAGAGCATTGTTCTTCAACCCTGTGTGTTTCACAAACCGTGTCTATCTTCCTTGTTAAATTGAAATTCATATGATCTGTCATTTCTTTTCACCACAAGATCCCCAGCCTGGCAAAGTTGAAACGCGGGCTATTGCACCACCCAACAGACCTGACACCAAACCCCAGAGCCCAAAAATGAAGCCCTCAGCTCCCCCCCATCCAACCCCCCTCCCCCGTATCCAGTTCTCCTCCATCTCCCTCCACCCAACACTCCATTTTCAGAAGCATCAGCGGCCTGCTTCACCTGGGCATTGTCAGTCTGCCAGGTACAGTGTTTGTTCTGCATTGTGTTTAGTGTTATCCAGAGTTATCCAATAACAAACACTCATTTTCGTTTTCAGTTGCAAAGCGTGTTGCTACGGTCTGCTCGTATGAATACGACCCTGTTCCACACTTTTCTCCATCTAACCTCTCCATGACACCCTTGTCTCCTCAACCTCCAGGGAGCAGAGACAGGGTGGGCAGGGCTGTGCTGGAGGTCCATGGGGACAGGCAGGGCTGGACATCTCCTCTGCTGTACGCCCATGAGGTGTGCAAAGTGCTACTCTACCTCCACTCCATCCCCAGGTAATACCAATCAACCCCTCATCATCTTCAGTGATAGTTCAAGGGAGTTTACTGTATGTGATTTGTATAGGGTGTAGGTGATCAACTAGTCTGGTCTGCTCTTACCTTACTATAATATCCAGTCATGCATGTGTTGTGTCCTTTTACTAGACATTGAAAACACATTGTGTGAGATGACCTATGAAATTAATGACATGCAAATTAGTATTTTACATGGTTTGTAAATCATTTAAGTGACACTCTCAGCACTTTCTAGTGCAAGTTGTCAAAACATTCCAGTCATGGATTTTTGGTTATATGTTTTAACCAAAGGGGGGCAGTAAAACATTACTGTACATGCCTCATACACAGGCCTTATGCTTGAGCCCTATTTGAATACTCTATTAATGCATCATTCCTTCTTTACTTCCTTCCTTCCTTCCTTGAAGTAATCACTGACCTGACATGGTTTGTGGATTCTACATTTACATTTTTGTCATTTATAAGACACTCTTATCCAGAGAGACTTACAGTGTATTCATCTTACAGTAAGATAGCTTTTTTAATTTATTTTAAATGTATTTAACCTTAAGTCAGTTAAGAACAAATTCTTATTTCCAATGACTGCCTACCAAAAAGCAAAAGACCTCCTGCGGGGACGGTGGCTGAGATAAAATAAATAACTTAATAAAAAAATAACAGAAATATAGGACAAAACACACATCACGACAAGAGAGACAAAACAACACTACATAAAGAAAGACCTAAGACAACAACATAGCAAGGCAGCAACACATGACAAGACATCATGGTACCAACTATAGCTAGGTGAGACAACCACATATCACAGTCATAGTAAGTACATTTTTCCTCAATAAAGAAGCTATCAGCAATGTCAGTGCTAGTAGTGCATGTTTTTTTTTTTTTTTTTTTTTTAATATTCTAGCTTTACCACCAGCTGACATGGTCTTGGAGCTGGGACTGTTTAAAAGCCAAATGTCCTCATAATACACATGTTACAGTCTAATCTGTTTACACAGCTTTAATAATGGACACACTTTGAAGTTCAAGGTGACGGCTGCCTGGTTAAACAGATAGGCCCTTTAATGTTGTTGCCTTTATGTCCCCCATTTAACCCTTTATGATGCATCCAATCCTGACAAACCACAATGACTGCCAACTGTCTGGTATGCATGCTTTAAAAGAACATAGGGGAAGGTGGGGGCTTGAGTGGGGGGTACTCTCTCTGTGTGTGAGAGCTAGTTATCAAAATACACAAAAGAGCCGTTCAATTCTTCAGCCACCTAAAAGGAAGCAATTGCCAAACTTCCATAACAAAGCCATCAGCTAGAGAGAAATAAACCTGGAGATAAACTTGCCCCCTAAGCAAGCTGGTCCTGGGTCTCTGTTCACGAACACAAACATGCCCCAGGACAGCAACAAAATTAGACCCAACCAAATCATGAGAAAATAAAAATATAATTACTTGAAACATTAGAAAGAATGTACCAAAAAAACAGAGCAAACTGTTGCTATTTGGCCCTAAACAGAGAGTACACGGTGGCAGAATACCTGACCAATGTGACTGACCCAAAATTAAGGACATTTTTGATTATGTACAGGCTCAGTGAGCATAGCCTTGCTATTGAGAAAGGCCTCTGAAGGCAGAGCTGGCTCTCAAGAGAAGACAGGCCATGTGCACACTGCCCACAATATGAGGTGGGAACTGAGCTGCATTTCCTAACCTCCTGCCAAATGTATGACCATATTAGGGAGATAGATTTTCCTCAGATTACACAGACCCACAAAGAATTTGAAAATAAATCAAATTTGGATTAACTCCCATATCTATTGGGTGAAATACCAGTGTGCAATCACAGCAGCAACATTTGTGACCTGTTGCCACAAAAAAAGGGAAACCAGTGAAGAACACCATTATAAATACAACCTATATTTATGTTTATTTATTTTCCCCTTTGCACTTTAACTATTTTCTAATCATTACAACACTGTAGATATACATAATATGACATTTGAAATCTATGTATTCTTTTGAATCTTTTGGAAGTGTAATGTTTACATTTATTTTTGTATTGCTTATGATCTATTTCACTTTCTTTGGCAATGTAAACATATGTTTCCCATGCCAATAAAACCCTTAAATTGAATTGAGTGAAAGACCCTTTGAATTGAGGGGAGGGGGGGGGGGCGAAAGGTAAAACCACTAAATAGAGGTGAAACCACTAAAACCATTGAAATGACACCTCAATCAGGTAAAGTGAGAGAATGCCAAGATAGTGTGAACAACTTTCTTATATGCCCCAACTCACTTCCCTGTATTTTCCTAGAAAAGAGGTGCGGGACCTGGGAATGACAGTGGTGATCGATGCCAGGAAGAAACCTCCTCCCTCCTTCTTCTACAAAGCCCTACTGATGGTTCAGGTTAGGAAAATAAGAGCCATTCCTTTACATTAAGAGTCAACTGTCAAACTCTAATCCATCTGCCGATCTAGATTCTGAGATAAAGAGTTGATAGTGGTGTGTCATACCATTAGGTATCTAGTTACAGGGTGTTAAAGGTCAGGAACAGTCTTGTGAAGGGAACCAGATTAAAGTATGATGACCAAAGTATGAAAAATGACAGTTGCTTCTATATTGATAAAGTTTTACCATAAAGTTACTTGTCCCTTCCCCCATGCCAAACACTTGGATTCATTTTAAAGAAGACAAGGTGACATCACCTTAACTGTCATTAAGGTACACCAATGGCAACATGATATTCGCTCACCTAATTGAAATAAGTACCGCCTTGTGAACAACATCAGATAATTATTGGTTGCAGAGGGGTGTGGTTTATATAGCTAGATAGCTACTCTACTGGTGCAAAAATTTGACTGTAGGATGTCAGCCTTTGTGACTCGTTTCAGGAAACTAGGCGTATGTCGCGGGTCACTACTTCACAGGAGAGACGTTTGAACATAAACTTTTCTTTTAAATCAAAATGCGTTTTTTTGGCAGAAATGCCTTCTGGAACATGTTAACTTTCATGTGTCTTAATAACAAACTTGTATTTCATCTGTAAATACAAATACAATTGTTTAATTAAGAGCCTAGTTGGTTTTGCCACAGAAAAAGAAAGAAACCTTCCTGCTACCCATAATTGGCTGAGATAATGAGTGGGCTGGACATGCCGAGAGATGAGTTTGGATTGGTCTGCCATATAGCTGCTTCTGTCTATTTGAGCTGGTCTGTATGTCTAGGTAATCCTCTCTAGCGCAGCTTTTTTATTGTATTGCGTAGTAAAACTGCATAATCCCAATGTGAAGTTAAAGTGTCCTGTTAGCTAACTAACGTTAGCTGGCTGGCTCACAACTAAACATGTCTCCGGATTACATCTCAAACTAAGGGCAACCATAGCATCCGACAGGAGATGCGTACATCAATGAATGATGTATAAGGGTAAGATAGTCTAGCTATCTACATTTTCAGATATTACACGTTTTTAATTTTGACAGAAAGTGGTTTAATTTCAAGATAAAGTGTACTGTTAGCAAACTAACGTTAGCTGGCTGGCTCGCTAGCTAACGTTACTTGTAGGATCTTATTATTCATATCTCAGACCCAAAAAGTTAAATCAGGGTCCATATCATTTGGATCAAAATAAAACATAATATTAAGAGTCTTTCAAATGAACATTAACAGTAGTTTATTTTAAATTAAAATCTTCTAACTCACTCCAAAACTTCTGACATAAGAACAGTCCCAGAATAAATGGTCAATAGTCTCTGGGTCACAACCACAAAATACATACTTGTCATAAATAGCTGTTTTTAATCTGTGTTTAATATAGGTTTTTAAAGGGGTGCTTGACTGCTGTTGTTAGTACAGAATGCTCGGATCAACCCTTTAAGAGATGGGTGGGGCTAAAGCTTAAGAGGGTGTGAACAATGCTGAATGGGTGTAGACAAAGAAGGTCTCTCCAGTAGTACCAATTTGAGCCGGTCGTTCACAAATATAATTAAAAGCTTACCCTATTCATCTATGGCAAAGATACTTATATGCAATGTTCCCTCGCATTTTTTGGGGCACTGAGCTAATTTGAGATATGCTGAGTGCAAACTTGAACATTGTGAAAAATCTGTGCAACTTCCAGCGTGTGTTTCCTGTGAACACTGATGCTGTAACCGCTTTAAGTTACAGTGTTAACAGTGGTCAACTAGGCTCTGTGGCTTTGTGATCATTATGTAGACCTACCAGTGTGGCCTACCATCAAAAACAGTGGAGAAAATGCATTGCATAACATTTTAACATGAAAATAGCTGTTCTATCATTCAGCCTACAGTAGCAGCCAATGTGTGTTGTTCAATGTAGGCCTACATTCCATCAGACTTCTGGAAAAAAATATGTAGGGTTTGACTTTAACCTGCTTATTCACTTGTCCTTCAGACACAGAGGTGACTGAAAATGTTGTTGTGTTGTTTGAGAAAGAAACCACTTTGCAAAATAAAATGCGTTATTATTCCCATACTATTATTACAAAGAATCAGACAAATTATGCTACCATCTGCCTATTGGCTACTTAGCTTATTTGAACCTGTCTCAAATTGACCCATTGAGACAAAAAAAGCTCTTTACCTGACTAGCATTTCAAAGATAGAAATGCACACGTGTGGTGCTCTCGTAGGAAGCAATCATTCCCCAATTGATGACGATAAATGATCTATAGCTGGGCTAATAACTCGCCAACTAAATCAAATCAAATCAAATTGTATTTGTCACATGCACCGAATACAACAATGAAATGCTGACTTACAAGCCCTTAACCAGGAATGCAGTTTTAAGAAAATACCTCAAATATGGTAAGAGATAAGAATAACAAATGATTAAAGAGCAGCAGTATATGACAATAGTGGGGCTATAAACAGGACGTACCGGTACAGAGTTAATGTGCGGGGGCAACGGTGTCGAGGTGATTGAGGTAATATGTACATGTAGGTAGAGTTATTAAAGTGATTATGCATAGATAATAATAGAGAGTAGCAGCAGCTTTCCAGAGGGGGTGGGTGGGGGGGTGGCTCTTGGACCTAGACTTGGCGCTGGAGTCTTTGACAATTTGTAGGGCCTTCCTCTGACACCACCTGGTATAGAGATTCTGGATAGCAGGAAGCTTGACCCCGGTGATGTACTGGGCCGTACGCACAACCCTCTGTAGTGCTTTGCGGTCGGAGACCGAGCAGTTGCCATACCTGGCAGTGATGCAACCCGCCAGGGTGCTCTCAATGGTGCAGCTGTAAAACCTTTTGAGGATCTGAGGACCCATGCCAAATCTTTTCAGTCTCCTGAGGGGGAATGGGTTTATCGTGCCCTCTTATCGACTGTCTTGGTGTGCTTGGACCATGTTTGTTGGTGATGTAGACATCAAGGAACTTGGAGCTCTCAACCTGCTCCACTACAGCCCTATAAATGAGAATGGGGGCGTGCTCAGTCCTCCTTTTCCTGTTGTCCACAATTATCTCTGTTGTCTTGATCACATTGAGGGAGAGGTTGTTGTCCTTGTACCACACGGTCGGGTCTCAGGATCCAGTTGCAGAGGTGTTTAGACCTAGGGTCCTTAGCTTAGTGATGAGCTTTGAGGGCACTATGGTGTTGAACGCTGAGCTGTAGTCAATGAATAGCATTCTCACATAGGTGTTCCTTTTGTCCAGGTGTGAAAGGGCAGGGTGGTGTGCAATAGAGATTGCATCATCTGTGGATCTGTTGGTGAGGTATACAAATTAGAGTGGGTCTAGGGTTTCTGGGATAATGGTGTTGATGTGAGCTATGAGTACACGGAGTACACATCCTGGTAATCCGTCTGGCCCTGCAACCTTGTTAATGTGGACTTGTTTAAAGTCTTGCTCACATCGGCTGCAGAGAGTATGATCACACAGTCGTCCGGAACAGCTGATGCATATTTTAGTGTTACTTGCCTCGAAGCGAGCATATAAGTTATTTAGCTCATCTGGTAGGCTAGTGTCAATTTTTAGTCTGGAATAGGTTGCAGTCCCTGCCACTTCTGACGAGCGTCGGAGCCGGTGTAGTACGATTCGATCTTAGTCCTATATTGAGGCTTTGGCTGTTTGATGGTTCGTCGCAGGGCATAGCAGGATTTCGTATAAGTTTCCGGGTTAGAGTCCCGCTCCTTGAAAGCTGCAGCTCTAACCTTTAGCTCAGTGCGAATGTTGCTTGTAATCTATGGCTCCTGGTTGGGGTATGTACATACAGTCACTGTGGGGGGGACGACATTGATGCTTATTGATGAAGCCAGTGATTGATGTGGTGTACTCCTCAATGCCATCGGAAGAATCCCGGAACATATTCCAGTCTATGATAGCAAAACAGTCCTGTAGTTTATCATCTGCTTCATCTGACCACTTTTTGTATAGCCCAAGTCACTGGTGCTTCCTGCTTGAATTTTTGCTTGTAAACAGGAATCAGGAGAATAGAATTGTGGTCAGATTTACTAAATGGAGGGTGAGGGAGAGCTTTGTACGTGTCTCTGTGTGTGGAGTAGAGGTGGTCTAGGAATTTTTTCCTTCTGGTTTCACATTTAACATGTTGATAGAAATTAGGTAGAACTGATTTAAGTTCCCTGCATTAAAGTCCCCGGCCACTAGGACTGGCTGAGTGTTTTCCTGTTTGTTTATGGCGTAATACAGCTCTTTGAGTGTGCCTAGCAAATGATATGAATCAAATGTGCACACGTGGCTACATGCAGCTCTCGCTTTGATCTCAAAATAAGCGCATCTACTCAGGACTGCTCATGTTGTAAACACAGTCCATTTCAAAGGGAATGGCACAGATCCATATGTGGCAATGGTCGAATTGCATATAAGCCTACTGCAGCTCTGATTGTTTATGCCGCACCGGTCTGTGTGTCAATACAATAGAATACTACTCTGAAGTGTTCTGTCTCCCACAAAATCTCTTGCATAGTTAGTTTGCATACTAAGTCTTGCATAGTTTGTTTTATTATGTTGCATTGAAAGTGACTATTATTGCGTTCATTCGATCACAATTGTCCCAGTAAATAGAAACGCTGATAGTTTTAACTGAACGGGAAAAGTCTAGAAAGAGTGAAGTTCAATCTCGTGCTTCTCACTGGTCCTGATATTTCTTCTGTGTGGCTTAGAGGGAACATTGCTTATATGTTTCCCCTTTCATCTGTGTCTGGTGTAAGCTAGTTACTGCCTCGCTTGGTCTTCATGCAGCATGGAACAAAAGGGGGGGATTGGTCGTTCAAAACTCTAACACAGTTGTTAAGTCAACACATCCATCAGTGCTGCTGTGAACAGCATTACTAGACATGCCAAACGGAAGATGTATAAACAATCTATATATAATTCATGCATTTCAATGTTTGAGTTGCTTTGTGTATCCCCAAATTTGCTTGAGATTACTTTCCTGCGACAGTGTTCACTGCATCCAAGTTTCTTGAAATAGTTGTTTCAAAGAGCTGTCAGTCAATATAAGCTCCCTGCCCGCTCAGCCTGTCTTTTCAAACTTCCTGGTAGTTAGCTTAGAGAGAAAAAGTACTTTTCATAATGACTGTTCAGGACCTTTAAAATGCTGTATGGAGGTATCTAGTTACTGGATGTTAAAATGCAGTATGAAGTCATCTAGTTAACGGATGCTAAATTGCTAAACAACCAATCCGTCTGCACTGAAGAACAAGCTATGCAAACATTTTTCAATGGACCCTATATTCATATTGCATACATTGTGATGATCGGCAATGATGTCTTGTCCTGACATGTTTCCTTAATGGTCGTCTCCATAGGAACAAGACCTGCATGCAGTCCGCATTGTGCTGATGCTAGTTGATAAAGAATCAAGCCCTCGCCCTGAAAGACACCCTGGACTACAGGTCAGAGGGCATACAGACACACATGCGCACGCACACACACCCATAATTCTATTTTGCAAGACACCATGGATTTGTCTAAAGGGGGGGTCCTCCTCTTGTCTCCTCTCCTTCATATACACTCATCTGAAAGCAATACGAGGGATACCTCCTTTCCTCATTTTCAATCCTGCAATCTGGACTATTGATACATGTCCACACAGGCCCTCGCTCTGTAATATGACTGACCCCTCCCCACATGCCTCCTGTCAATCAGATGGACATGGTGACTTCTCCGAAGGCCCTGCACAAGCTGGTGGAGGGACAACAGCTGACCTCTGATTTGGGCGGGACCTTCCCCTACTGCCACACTGATTGGCTGCAGTTTCATCAGGTGCAGTATAATATTTATAAATGGTTTCAACATATGTCATGGCCTCTTTAAATCATTTGTATGGTCAAGATTTCTAGTAGATTTCTAGTAAATCGGATATACAAGTGTCATCAAATAAATGTTAAATTGTTGTTGACAGATGTAGGATCTTATTTAGATCAACCTGCTGCAGGCGTACTGTCCTGGAAATGTAAAACTTGTAGTGTAGTTGTAAGAAATTTCAGACTACGAAAATGTTTTAAATCAACCCCTACATGTCCATTAATTATAATCCACATAATAATTCTAATTTCCTGTTGTTGCAGGATTAGTCAACAAGGATCTTCTTGGGATAGTGGGCGAGTTTGGGCTTGTTTGTATAGCTGTTGTCATTGGTATTCCAAAGCATAAATCCCCCCCCAATCTATTGCATTGGCTTTGTTTTGAGTCTGGATCCTAAAATTTATTTTCTTAATCCGTTTCAGAAGCTAATTTCCTTTGTGACGGACTTGCAAGGTGCAGCCCATATACTACATAGAGCAATCAAGAAAATGGATGGCAATCCAAAAATGGACACCGCCCAGGTAGTTACAGTTTCATGAAGTAACTTAAATAAAACATTCTTTTTTTTAGCTTTAGGTTATTGTTGTTGTTGTTTTTTGTTCAGGACGTCCAGCTATCTATTCAAGATCAGAAGACCTCAATGAAAGAGGTACTGCAGGACATCCGATTGGTTACTTTACAGAGAGAAGGTGGGGCCATCCTGGCCAGAATGAGGAGGGAAGAGTTTCGATTTGCCAAGTCCGATGACTACAGGTATTGGTCTTCATCAAATTCATGATTTGTTGTGGATAACTGATGTGTAACACCCATACAATTGTGAAAGCCCTCCATGACACTGCCCAAGCTAAAACGGGCTATGTGGCAAGTGACCACCATTTTGTGCCAGAACTCCATAAACCATCTATCATTGTGAAGTGGTGAGGACAGGAGTGAATGTTTGCTAACGTCCACCTCTTATTACAGTGACGCTTTGGAGTCAGTGACGGTCCTGTATAACCAGGTGGAGGAGAGTGTTCATACGCTGGTGATGAGGTCCAACGAGTCACTGCGGCACCTGGACTTCCTGCTCAAACTCAGGGAGGCGGAGTCAGATCTCGACATGGTAGGTCAGGAGGTTGCAACTTTACAGGATATTCAGATAGAAGTACAGTGTCTTCAGAAAGCATTCACACCCCTTCCCTTGACTTCTACATTATTTTGTGTAATAGGCTTGATTTCAAAATGGACTAAATAGAGATTTGTCTGTCACCTGCCTACACATAATACCCCATAATGTCAAAGTGGAATTATGGTTTTATTTTATTTTTACAAATGCGTTAAAAATGAAAAGCTGAAATGTCTTGAGTCAATAAGTATTCAAACCCCTTTGTTATGACAATCCTAAATAATTTCAGGAGTAACAATTTGCATTTTGACATGTATTTTATTTAACCTTCATTTAACGAGGTTCTTATTTACAATGATGTCCTACCAAAAGGCAAAAGGCCTTCTGTGGGGACAAAACACATGGCAGCAACACATGACAACACAGTATATGTTGTGTTGCTACCATGCTGTGTTGTCATGTGATGCTACCATGCTGTGTTGTCATGTGTTGCTACCATGCTGTGTTGTCATGTGTTGCTACCATGCTGTGTTGTCATGTGTTGCTGCTATGCTATGTTATTGTCTTAGGTCTCTCTTTATGTAGTGTTGTGGTTTCTCTCTTGTCGTGATGTGAGTTTTTTCTTATATATTTTTTTATTGTATTTTTTTAAAATCCCAGCCCTCGTCCCGAAGGAGGCCTTTTGCCTTTTGATAGACCATCATTGTAAATAAGAGTTTGTTCTTAACTGACTTGCCTAGTTAAATAAAGGTTTAAATAAAATACAAATAAAAGCATGGTAACAACACCACATAACAACAACATGGTAGCAACACAACATGGCAGCAGCACAACATGGTAGCAGAACAAAACATGGTACGAACATTATTGGCACAGACAACAACACAAAGGCAAGAAGGTAGAGACAACAATACATCACACGAAGCAGCCACAGCTGTCAGTTCCAGTCGCTAGCTGCGGCGAACTGAAAAGAGGAGCTTAACCAGTCACATAATAATTTGCATGGACTCTGTGTGCAATAATAGTGTTTAATATGATTCTTGAATGACTACCTCATCTCTGAACCCCACACATGCAATTATCTGTAAGGTCCCTCAACATTGTAGTTACTCCACAATAGTAACCTAATTGATAGAGTAAGAAGGAAAGCCTGTACAGAATTAAAATATTCCAAAACATGCAATTTGACAGAGCTTGAAGAATAATTGGCAAATGTTGCACAATCCAGCTGTTAATCGCTGCCACGGGTGCTTCGACAAAGTATTGACTCAGGGGTGTGAATACTTATGTACATTTCTGTCATTTATTTTCAATAGATAGATGAAAATGTCTAAAAACATGTTTTCACTTTGTCATTATGGGGTATTGTGTGTGGATTGGTGAGATTATATATATTTTTCATCCATTTTGAATTCACGCTGTAACACAACAAGATGTGGAATAAGTCAAGGTGTATGAATACTTACTGAAGGACACTGTATATTGTGTACAACAGACATTCTTATTTGTCACTTAGAATAGGAAACTACGCCTGCCTGCTTTTAAGGATCGAACCCTTTTTTTAAATGTTCGCCTAAAATGACATACCCAAATCTAACTGCCTATAGCTCACGACCTGAAGCAAGGATATTCTTGATACCATTTGAAAGGAAACACTTTGAAGTTTGTGGAAATGTGAAATTAATGTAGGAGAATATAACACATTAGATTCCATCATCTTTGAAATGCAAGATAATTTAGAGGATGGCCACCAGACAGCAGCAGTGTTTCAGATTGTTTCAGTGAAGCATTACATTACTACACTATATATATTGTATCAAGTCTGCCAGGAGTTTGTCCAATTAAGCCGAATTTGTCAATTTATACATTTTCAAGTACATAACTAAGGAGAACATACATTTTTATTAACATAGCATTTTTGTAAGTTAAGACACTCTAAGGAATGTCATACATGTTGGATAATTAGCCTCCCTACAGAAAAGACACTAACCTTCACACATCTAGATGGTCGGGTGGGGTGGGTGTGGAGCCAGAGACAGCAGGGGTTCAAACTGAAGAACCCAGTTCATACATTTGAAAATAAAAATGGATTTTTATCAAACACAACTATGCTACCTGTTATCTCTGGGACCCTCAGGATGACAAAACAAAGATGACTGAATATAAGTACATTATTTACCTTCAGAGGTCAATGTGTCAAACCAGTTGCCGTGATAAAAGTGTTTTGTGGTTGTGCACTCTCCTCAAACAATAGCATGGCATTTTTTCAATGTAATAGGTACTGTAAAAGGCAGTTAGATTAACATGCTCTCTGTAATATGCTTTCTGCCGATATAAGACATGTCTATGTCCTGGAAAGTTGGCTGTTACTTACAACGTCATTTTAGTCACATTAGCAACAACCTTCCCAGTTTAGGGAAACCAATCCCTTAGAGGTTAAATCAAGGGCACCTAAAATGATTGAAAGAAAACAAATTCTCTATTCATGTATGTCTGATTAGTATTCATTATGATATATTTTTTTCTATCTGAATGTGTACTTCATAGGCCAAGATGTGGTTTAATACAGAAGGAGAGCAACAGCTAAAGGTTTCCAACTCAACGGAGGACACCCTGGAGAGTGTGAGCAAAGCCCTTCAGCACTTTGGCTCCTTCCTCACTCAGGCCAAGGTACAGCTGGGTTGGGGTTAGACTGTTAATAAAGCTTATGAGGTAAATTCAAGTCAATGATCAAAAATGTTTGTAAAACTAATAGAGTGGGCCTTTAAGGCCTTTAAGGGCTGATTCCTTAGTTGAGATCTATAGATGTGATTCACATTTCTCTGCAGACCCCCTATTGTCCTTAGTGGAGGCTATTCACAAAGGTCTGGTTTATATAGAAACAGTTTTACTAGTCGGAAGTTTACATACACCTTAGCCAAGTACATTTAAACTCAGTTTTTCACAATTCTAGACATTTAATCCAAGTAAAAATGCCCTGTCTTAGGTCAGTTAGTTTCACCACTTTATTTTAAGAATGAGAAATGTCAAAATAATAGTAGAGAAATGTCATGTTCTGACCTTAGTTCTTTTGTTATGTCTTTGTTTTAGTATGGTCAGGGCGTGAGTTGGGTGGGTTGTCTATGTTCGTTTTTCTATGATTTGGTATTTATGTGTTTGGCCTGGTATGATTCTCAATTAGAGATAGCTGTCAATCGTTGTCCCTGATTGAGAATCATACTTAGGCAGCCTGTTTTCACTCTTGAGTTGTGGGTGACTCTTTTCTGATGAGTGTTTGAATTCTGCACCAGACAGAACTGTTTCGGTTTCGTTCGTTCACTTTGTTGTTTTTGTTCAGTGTTCAATTTCTTTATTAAAAATTATGGACACTTACCACGCAGCGCATTGGTCCTCACCTTCTTCCACCAACAACAGCCGATACAGAATCACCCACCACCAAAGGACCAAGCAGCGTGTTAATGAGCAGCGCTATCTGGAGGAGGTGACAACATGGGACGAGATAGAAAGGTGGTCGGTCGACCCAGGGAGAGTGCCGGAGCCCGCCTGGGATTCCCTGGAACAGTGCGAGGAGGGATACCGGCGAATGGAATTGGCACGGCGATCAAGGAAGCCCGAGAGGCAGCCCCAAAAATTGAGGCACATGGGGAGTGTGGCTAAGTCAGGTAGGAAACCTGCGCCAACTCCCCATGCTTACCGTGGAGAGTGGTGGACCGTGCAGGCACTGTGTTATGCCGTGAGGAGCACGGTGTCCCAAATGCGCAGGCATAGCCCTCTGCGTTACATCGCAGCGCCTCGTATCGGCTGGGCTAGAGTGGGCATCTAGCCAGGGCCATGAAGCCGGCTCAGCGCATCCGGTCTCCAGTGCGTCTCCTCGGCCTGGGGTACATGGCACTAGCCCTACGCATGGAGTCCCCGGTTCGCCAGCACAGCCCAGTGCGGTTTATTCCACCTCGCCGCACTGGCCTGGCTACGGGGAGTATCCAGCCAGGTAGGGTTGTGCAGGCTCGGTGCTCGAGACCTCCAGTGCGCCTCCTCGGTCCGGTCTATCCGGTGCCTCCTCCACGCACCAGGCCTCCGGTGGCAGCCTCCCGCACCAGGCTGTCGCTCCGTCTCCTCCCTACAGAGTCTCCCGTCTGTCCTGAACTGCCGGAGTCTCCCATCTGTCCTGAGCTTCCGGAGTCTCCCGTCTGTCCTGAGCTTCCGGAGTCTCCAGTCTGTCCTGAGCTGCCGGAGTCTCCCATCTGTTCTGAGCTGCCGGAGTCTCCCATCTGTCCTGAGCTGCCGGAGTCGCCCGTCTGCCCTGAGCTGCCGGAGTCGACCGTCTGCCCTGAGCTGCTGGAGTCGCCCATCTGTCCTGAGCTGCTGGAGTCGCCCGTCTGTCCTGAGCTGCTGGAGTCGCCCGTCTGTGCTGAGCTGCCAGAGCCGTCCGTTACTCCGGTGCGGCCGGAATCGCCCTTCACTCCGGAGCTGCCGGAATTGCCGGCCACTCCGGCGCTGCCGGAATCTCCCGTCCATTCAGGACCTGTTGCAGTCCGAGGTCGGCGGCGAGGGTCGCCGCTCGAAAGGCGTCACGGAGGTGGGTTAAGAGGCGGAGAAAGACCATGTTGGAGTGGGGTCCACGTCCCGCGCCAGAGCCGCCACCGCGGGGGGTGGTACTGTCACGTTCTGACCTTTGTTCTTTTGTTATGTCTTTGTTTTAGTATGGTCAGGGCGTGAGTTGGGTGGGTTGTCTATTTTCGTTTTTCTACGATTTGGTATTTCGGTGTTTGGCCTGGTATGGTTCTCAATCAGAGGCAGCTGTCAATCGTTGTCCCTGATTGAGAACCATAATTAGGCAGCCTGTTTTCACCCTTGAGTTGTGGGTGATTATTTTCTGTTGAGTGTTTGTATTCTGCACCAGACAGAACTGTTTTGGTTTCGTTCGTTCACTTTGTTGGTTTTGTTCAGTGTTCAATTTCTTTATTAAAAATTATGGACACTTACGACGCTACGCATTGGTCCTCACCTTCTTCCACCAACAACGGTTGTTACAAGAAAATGATTTACTTCAGCATTGAATTATTTCATCATGTTCCCAGTTTGTCAGAGGTTTACATACACTCAATTAGTAGTTTGTAGCATTGCCTTTAAATTGTTTTACTTGGGTCAAATGTTTCGGGTAGCCTTTCACAAGCTTCCCTCAATAAGTTGGGCGAATTTTGGCCCATTCGTCCTGACAGAGCTGGTGTAACTGAGTCAGGTTTATAGGCCTCCTTGCTCACACACGCTTTTTCAGTTCTGCCCACAATTTTTCTATAGGATTGAGGTCAAGGCTTTGATGTCCACTCCAATACCTTGACTTTGTTGTCCTTAAGGTAATCAAATGGCTACCCGGACTATTTGCAAACTGTAGTCTGTATTTCTTTTGGCGGGATTAGAGCAGTGGCTTCTTCCTTGCTGAGCGGCCTTTCAGGATATGTTGATATAGGACTTGTTTTAATGTGGATATACAGTGGGGAGAACAAGTATTTGATACACTGACAATTTTGCAGGTTTTCCTACTTAAGTATGTAGAGGTCTGTGTTTTATTTATCATAGGTACACTTCAACTGTGAGAGACAGAATCTAAAACAAAAATCCAGAAAATCACATTGTATGTTTTTTTAAGTAATTCATTTGCATTTTATTGCATGACATAAGTATTTGATACATCAGAAAAGCAAAACTTAATATTTGGTACAGAAACCTTTTTTTGCAATTACAGAGATCATACATTTCCTGTAGTTCTTGACCAGGTTTGCACACACTGCAGCAGGGATTTTGGCACACTCCTCCATACAGACCTTTTCCAGATCCTTCAGGTTTCGGGGCTGTCGCTGGGCAATACAGACTTTCAGACCCTCCAAAGATTGTCTATTGGTTTCAGGTCTGGAGACTGGCTAGGCCACTCCAGGACCTTGAGATGCTTCTTAGTAAGGAGCCACTCCTTAGTTGCCCTGGCTGTGTGTTTCGGTCGTTGTCATGCTGGAAGACCCAGCCACGACCCATCTTCAATGCTCTTACTGAGGGAAGGAGATTGTTGGCCAAGATCTCGATATACATGGGCCCATCCATCCTCCCCTCAATACGGTGCAGTCGTCCTGTCCCCTTTGCAGAAAAGCATCCCCAAAGAATGATCTTTCCACCTCCATGCTTCACGGTTGGGATGATGTTCTTGGGGTTGTACTCATCCTTCTTCTTCCTCCAAACACAGCGAGTGGAGTTTAGACCAAATAGCTCTATTTTTGTCTCATCAGACCACATGACCTTCTCCCATTCCTCCTCTGGATCATACAGATGGTCATTGGCAAACTTCAGACGGGCCTGGACATGTGCTGGCTTGAGCAGGGGGACCTTGTGTGCGCTGCAGGATTTTAATCCATGACAGAGTATTGTGTTACTAATGGTTTTCTTTGAGACTGTGGTCCCAGCTCTCTTCAGGTCATTGACCAGGTCATTGACCAGGTCCTGCCTTGTAGTTCTGGGCTGATCCCTTACCTTCCTCATGATCATTGATGCCCCACGAGGTGAGATCTTGCATGGAGCCCCAGACCGAGGGTGATTGTCCGTCATCTTGAACTTCTTCCATTTTCTAATAATTGCGCCAACAGTTGTTGCCTTCTCACCAAACTGCTTGCCTATTGTCCTGTAGCCCATCCCAGCTTTGTGCAGGTCTATAAATGTATCCCTGATGTCCTTACACAGCTCTCTAGTCTTGGCCATTGTGGAGAGGTTGGAGACTGTTTGATTGAGTGTGTGGAACCGGTGTCTTTTATTCAGGTAACGAGTTCAAACAGGTGCAGTTAATACGGGTAATGAGTGGAGAACCAGAGGGCTTCACTCTCTCACAGGTCTGAGAGAGCCGGAATTCTTACTGGTTGGTAGGTAGGTGATCAAATACTTATGTCATGCAATACAATGCACATTAATTACTTAGAAATCATACAATGTGATTTTCTGGATTTTTGTTTTAGATTCCGTCTCTCAGAGTTTGAGTATACCTATGATAAAAATAACAGCCCTACATAATAACAGCCCCCTTTGTAAGTAGGAAAACCTGCAAACTCGGCAGTGTATCAAATACTTGTTCTCCCCACTGTAGATACCTTTGTACCTGTTTCCTCCAGCATCTTCACGAGGTCCTTTGCTGTTGTTCTGGGATTGATTTGCACTTTTCGCACCGAAATACATTAAACTCAAGGAGACAGAACACATCTCCTTCCTGAGTAGTATGACGGCTGCGTGGTCCCATTGTGTTTATACTTACATACTATTGTTTGTACTGATGAACATGGTACCTTCAGGTATTTGGAAACTGCTCTGAAGGGTGAACCAGACCAGTGGAGGTCTACAATTTGTTTTCTGAGGTCTTGGCTGATTTCTTTTAATTTTCCCATGATGTCAAGCAAAGAGGCACTGAGTTTGAAGGTAGGCCTTGAAATACATGGACAGGTAAACCTCCAATTGTGTAAGGGGTGCGGAACTGGTGGCAGGGAAGTCAGACGCAGGAGAGCAGAACTAGGTAATAGCCGGAGCAGTTTAATACAAAAACCCAACGGCATAAAGAAATAACCAATATGGGTAGAAAACCCGACGCGCACCAGTAATCATGTGCGCAAGCACTTACAACAAACAATTTCACACAAAGACATGGGGTGAACAGAGGGTTAAATACACAACACTTAATGAGGGAAATGAGAACCAGGTGTGTAGGAAAACAAGACAAAACAAATGGAAAATTAAAAGTGGATTGACGATGGCTAGAAGACCGGTGAGGCCGACTGCCGAATGCAGCCCGAACAAGGAGAGGAACTGACTTTGGTGGAAGTCGTGAGAGTACCCCCCCCTTGCGCGTCGACACCAGACCTCGAGGATGACCCGGAGGGCAAGGTGTCATGTTTTGTCTTAGATTGTCTTGTCATTTTGCTTTTCCCTCTGTTCATTTTCCCCCTGCTGGTCTTTTTAGGTTCGTTCCCCTTTTTCTCTCTCCCTTCCTCTCTCTCTTCTCTCTATCGTTCCGTTCCTGCTCCCAGCTGTTCCTATTCCCCTAATCAATCATTTAGTCTTCCCACACCTGTTCCTTATCTTTTCCCCCGATTAGAGTCCCTATTTCTTCCCTTGTTTTCCGTTCCTGTCCTGTCGGATCCTTGTCTATTGTTCACCGTGCTGTGTCTGTGTATCGCCCTGTCGTGTCGTGTTTCCCTCAGATGCTGCGTGGAGAGCAGGTGTCTGAGTCTGCTAGGTTCAAGTGCCTTCCCGAGGCAACCTGCAGTTCTTGATCGAGTCTCCAGTCTGTTCTCGTCATTACGAGTGGAATTATGTCTTATGTTTGTAGAATTACTTTACTGGATTAAAGACTCTGTTTTCGCCAAGTCGCTTTTGGGTCCTCATTCACCTGCATGACAGAAGGATCCGACCAAAGAATGGACCCAGCGACTACAGACGTTCGTAACACTGCCGTCGAGATCCAAGGAGCCATGCTCGGCAGACACGAGCAGGAATTGTCTGCTGCTCGCCATGCCGTGGAGAACCTGGCCGCTCAGGTTTCCGACCTCTCTGGACAGTTCCAGAGTCTTCGTCTCGTGCCACCTGTTACTTCCTGGCCTGCCGAGCCTCCGGAACCTAGGGTTAATAACCCACCTTGCTACTCCGGGCAGCCCATGGAGTGCCGCTCCTTTCTCACCCAGTGTGATATTGTGTTCTCTCTCCAACCCAACACATACTCTAGCGAGAGAGCTCGGGTTGCTTACGTCATTTCACTCCTTACTGGCCGGGCTCGAGAGTGGGGCACAGCTATCTGGGAGGCAAGGGCTGATTGTTCAAACAATTACCAGAACTTTAAAGAGGAGATGATTCGGGTTTTTGACCGTTCAGTTTTTGGTAGGGAGGCTTCTAGGGCCCTGGCTTCCCTATGCCAAGGTGATCGATCCATAACGGATTACTCTATAGAGTTTCGCACTCTTGCTGCCTCTAGTGACTGGAACGAGCCGGCGCTGCTCGCTCGTTTTCTGGAGGGACTCCACGCAGTGGTCAAAGATGAGATTCTCTCTCGGGAGGTTCCTTCCAGTGTGGACTCTTTGATTGCTCTCGCCATCCGCATAGAACGACGGGTAGATCTTCGTCACCAAGCTCGTGGAAGAGAGCTCGCGTCAACGGTGTTTCCCTGCTCCGCATCACAACCTCCTCCCTCCTCTGGCTCAGAGACTGAGCCCATGCAGCTGGGAGGTATTCGCATCTCGACTAAGGAGAGGGAACGGAGGATCACCAACCGCCTGTGCCTCTATTGCGGATTTGATGGACATTTTGTCAATTCATGTCCAGTAAAAGGCCAGAGCTCATCAGTAAGCGGAGGGCTACTGGTGAGCGCTACTACTCAGGTCTCTTCATCTAGATCCTGTACTACTATGTCGGTCCATCTACGCTGGACCGGTTCGGGTGCTACATGCAGTGCCTTGATTGACTCGGGGGCTGAGGGTTGTTTCATGGACGAAGCATGGGCTCGGAAACATGACATTCCATTCAGACAGTTAGACAAGCCTACGCCCATGTTTGCCTTAGATGGTAGTCATCTTCCCAGTATCAGATTTGAGACACTACCTTTAACTCTCACAGTATCTGGTAACCACAGTGAGACTATTTCTTTTTTGATTTTTCGTTCACCTTTTACACCTGTTGTTTTGGGTCATCCCTGGCTAGTATGTCATAATCCTTCTATTAATTGGTCTAGTAATTCTATCCTATCCTGGAACGTTTCTTGTCATGTGAAGTGTTTAATGTCTGCCATCCCTCCCATTTCTTCTGTCCCCACTTCTCAGGAGGAACCTGGCGATTTGACAGGAGTGCCGGAGGAATATCATGATCTGCGCACGGTCTTCAGTCGGTCCCGAGCCAACTCCCTTCCTCCTCACCGGTCGTATGATTGTAGTATTGATCTCCTTCCGGGGACCACTCCTCCTCGGGGTAGACTATACTCTCTGTCGGCTCCCGAACGTAAGGCTCTCGAGGATTATTTATCTGTGTCTCTTGACGCCGGTACCATAGTGCCTTCTTCCTCTCCGGCCGGGCGGGGTTCTTTTTGTTAAGAAAAAGGACGGTACTCTGCGCCCCTGCGTGGATTATCGAGGCTGAATGACATAACGGTTAAGAATCGTTATCCGCTTCCCCTTATGTCATCAGCCTTCGAGATTCTGCAGGGAGCCAGGTGCTTTACTAAGTTGGACCTTCGTAACGCTTACCATCTCGTGCGCATCAGAGAGGGGGACGAGTGGAAAACGGCGTTTAACACTCCGTTAGGGCATTTTGAGTACCGGGTTCTGCCGTTTGGTCTCGCCAATGCGCCAGCTGTTTTTCAGGCATTAGTTAATGATGTTCTGAGAGACATGCTGAACATCTTTGTTTTTGTCTATCTTGACGATATCCTGATTTTTTCACCGTCACTCGAGATTCATGTTCAGCACATTCGACGTGTTCTACAGCGCCTTTTAGAGAATTGTCTCTACGTGAAGGCTGAGAAGTGCTCTTTTCATGTCTCCTCCGTTACTTTTCTCGGTTCCGTTATTTCCGCTGAAGGCATTCAGATGGATTCCGCTAAGGTCCAAGCTGTCAGTGATTGGCCCGTTCCAAGGTCACGTGTCGAGTTGCAGCGCTTTTTAGGTTTCGCTAATTTCTATCGGCGTTTCATTCGTAATTTCGGTCAAGTTGCTGCCCTCTCACAGCTCTTACTTCTGTCAAGACGTGTTTTAAGTGGTCCGGTTCCGCCCAGGGAGCTTTTGATCTTCTAAAAGAACGTTTACGTCCGCTCCTATCCTCGTTACTCCTGACGTCACTAGACAATTCATTGTCGAGGTTGACGCTTCAGAGGTAGGCGTGGGAGCCATTCTATCCCAGCGCTTCCAGTCTGACGATAAGGTTCATCCTTGCGCTTATTTTTCTCATCGCCTGTCGCCATCTGAACGCAACTATGATGTGGGTAACCGCGAACTGCTCGCCATCCGCTTAGCCCTAGGCGAATGGCGACAGTGGTTGGAGGGGGCGACCGTTCCTTTTGTCGTTTGGACAGACCATAAGAACCTTGAGTACATCCGTTCTGCCAAACGACTTAATGCCCGTCAAGCTCGTTGGGCGTTGTTTTTCGCTCGTTTCGAGTTTGTGATTTCTTACCGTCCAGGTAGCAAAAACACCAAGCCTGATGCCTTATCCCGTCTGTTTAGTTCTTCTGTGGCTTCTACTGATCCCGAGGGGATTCTTCCTTATGGGCGTGTTGTCGGGTTGACAGTCTGGGGAATTGAAAGACAGGTTAAGCAAGCACTCACGCACACTGCGTCGCCGCGCGCTTGTCCTAGTAACCTCCTTTTCGTTCCTGTTTCCACTCGTCTGGCTGTTCTTCAGTGGGCTCACTCTGCCAAGTTAGCTGGTCATCCCGGTGTTCGAGGCACTCTTGCGTCTATTCGCCAGCGCTTTTGGTGGCCGACTCAGGAGCGTGACACGCGCCGTTTCGTGGCTGCTTGTTCGGACTGCGCGCAGACTAAGTCGGGTAACTCTCCTCCTGCCGGTCGTCTCAGACCGCTCCCCATTCCTTCTCGACCATGGTCTCACATCGCCCTAGACTTCATTACCGGTCTGCCTTTGTCTGCGGGGAAGACTGTGATTCTTACGGTTGTCGATAGGTTCTCTAAGGAGGCACATTTCATTCCCCTCGCTAAACTTCCTTCCGCTAAGGAGACGGCACAAATCATCATCGAGAATGTGTTCAGAATTCATGGCCTCCCGTTAGACGCCGTTTCAGACAGAGGCCCGCAATTCACGTCACAGTTTTGGAGGGAGTTCTGTCGTTTGATTGGTGCGTCCGTCAGTCTCTCTTCCGGGTTTCATCCCCAGTCTAACGGTCAAGCAGAGAGGGCCAATCAGACGATTGGTCGCATACTACGCAGCCTTTCTTTCAGAAACCCTGCGTCTTGGGCAGAACAGCTCCCCTGGGCAGAATACGCTCACAACTCGCTTCCTTCGTCTGCTACCGGGTTATCTCCGTTTCAGAGTAGTCTGGGTTACCAGCCTCCTCTGTTCTCTTCCCAGCTTGCCGAGTCCAGCGTTCCCTCCGCTCAAGCGTTTGTCCAACGTTGTGAGCGCACCTGGAGGAGGGTGAGGTCTGCACTTTGCCGTTACAGGGCACAGACTGTGAGAGCCGCCAATAAACGCAGGATTAAGAGTCCAAGGTATTGTTGCGGCCAGAGAGTGTGGCTTTCCACTCGCAACCTTCCTCTTACGACAGCTTCTCGTAAGTTGACTCCGCGGTTCATTGGTCTGTTCCGTGTCTCCCAGGTCGTCAATCCTGTCGCTGTGCGACTGCTTCTTCCGCGACATCTTCGTCGCGTCCATCCTGTCTTCCATGTCTCCTGTGTCAAGCCCTTTCTTCGCACCCCCGTTCGTCTTCCCTCCCCCCTCCCGTCCTTGTCGAGAGCGCACCTATTTACAAGGTACGTAGGATCATGGACATGCGTTCTCGGGGACGGGGTCACCAATACTTAGTGGATTGGGAGGGTTACGGTCCTGAGGAGAGGAGTTGGGTTCCGTCTCGGGACGTGCTGGACCGTTCACTCATTGATGATTTACTCCGTTGCCGCCAGGATTCCTCCTCGAGTGCGCCAGGAGGCGCCGGTGAGTGGGGGTACTGTCATGTTTTGTCTTAGATTGTCTTGTCATTTTGCTTTTCCCTCTGTTCATTTTCCCCTGCTGGTCTTTTTTAGGTTCGTTCCCCTTTTTCTCTCTCCCTTCCTCTCTCTCTTCTCTCTATCGTTCCGTTCCTGCTCCCAGCTGTTCCTATTCCCCTAATCAATCATTTAGTCTTCCCACACCTGTTCCTTATCTTTTCCCCCGATTAGAGTCCCTATTTCTTCCCTTGTTTTCCGTTCCTGTCCTGTCGGATCCTTGTCTATTGTTCACCGTGCTGTGTCTGTGTATCGCCCTGTCGTGTCGTGTTTCCCTCAGATGCTGCGTGGAGAGCAGGTGTCTGAGTCTGCTAGGTTCAAGTGCCTTCCCGAGGCAACCTGCAGTTCTTGATCGAGTCTCCAGTCTGTTCTCGTCATTACGAGTGGAATTATGTCTTATGTTTGTAGAATTACTTTACTGGATTAAAGACTCTGTTTTCGCCAAGTCGCTTTTGGGTCCTCATTCACCTGCATGACACAAGGTGCAGGGCGATCCTGATGGAGATGTTGGAACTCCCGCAGCATAGAAGTGTCATAGAAGGGCCAACCACCACCGGCCTGAGGAGAGACACATGGAACGAGGGGTTAATACAGTAATCAGGGGGAAGCTGTAACCTGTAACTCACCTCGTTCAGTCTCCTCTGGACTTTAAATGGCCCCACAAACCCAGCTTCCAGCAGGGCAGGTGGAGGGGCAGGTGGAGGGTTGAGAGCCAGACTCGGTCTCCTGGTGGGAACACCGGGGCCTCACTGCGGTGACAGTCTGCGTTGGCTTTCTGGCGCAGCACGGCGCGCCGAAGGTGAACATGAGCGGCGTCCCATGTCTCCTCCGCGTGCCGGAACCGTCGGAAGCATATCGGAGACATATGTTTACCTACCCGCCGTCTCCGACTCTGACGGGGGATACACGTGACTCCTGGGAAGTTCAGCGTCTACCAGGAGATTTATCGCACAATCCCCCCGTCGATGGGGTGATAATTGAGTCACCCTCTTTTTGGAGTAGGCGAGAGTCAAATCGGTATATTCAGGGGGAATGCACACGGTGGAGACCTGGTTTGGACTTTCCTCCTTAGTAGCACCAACGTAAACCCCTAAACACCTCCCTGAGCACTCTCGCGACCACCCCGGGAGAGCCCTCTGTTGCCATGAAATAGTAGGGTCACGAGCTAACCAGGGAAGGCCTAGTACCACGGGAAACGCAGGAGAGTCAAAGAGGAAGAGACTGATTCTCTCCTCATGACCCCCTGTGTCACCATGCCCAGGGGGATGGTAGCTTCCCTAAGTACCCAGGACCCTAATGGTCGACTGTCCAGAGCGTGAACTGGGAAAGGCATAACCACTGGAACAGTAGGGATCCCTAACCTATGGGCGAATGCTCTGTTGATAAAATTCCCAGCCGCACCTGAATCGACGAGCGACTTATGCTGGGATTGCGGGGGCACGAGTAATCATGTGCACAAGCACTTACAACAAACAATTCCACACAAAGACATGGGGGGAACAGAGGGTTAAATACACAACACTTAATGAGGGAAATGAGAACCAAATGTGTAGGAAAACAAGACAAAACAAATGGAAAATGAAAAGTGGATTATGGATGGCTAGAAGACAGGTGACGCCGACCGCTGAACGCAGCCCGAACAAGGAGAGGAACGACTACGGTGGAAGACGTGACAAATTGACTCAAATGATGTCAATTAGCCTCTAAAGCATGGCATAATTTTCTGGAATTTTCTGGAATTTTCCAAGCTGTTTAAAGGCACAGTCAACTTAGTGTATGTAAACTTCTGACCCACTGGAATTCTGATACAGTGAATTATAAGTGGAATAAACAATTGTTGGAAAGATTACTTGTGTCATGCACAAAGTAGAGTTTTAATGACTCCAACCTAAGTATATATTAACTTCCGACTTCAACTGTATGTAGGCCTTATCTCAAGTTAATATTTGTCTCTGAAGAGAGGAAAAACTACATTCAATACATCCAGATGAGCCAGGTTAATAAATCCCATCTCATTTTTCATAGATGTATGTTTCTTTGACCGGTTTATTTTGAGATATCCATTTCATAATTTATTTCCTCTTACACATTTACATTTAAGTCATTTAGCAGACGCTCTTATCCAGAGCGACTTACAAATTGGTGCATTCACCTTATGACATCCAGTGGAACAGTCACTTTACAATAGTGCATCTAAATCTTAAAGGGGGGGGGGTGAGAGGGATTACTTATCCTATTCCTGTATTCCTATATACACAGTTGGAGCATATTTCCTCAGAATAAATGAAAAACCTATTCATCACAATGAATTGTGCTTATCAGATCTTACGTAATGTGCAGATGGGGAGGAAAAGCAGGAGTTGAAGGAATTTAAATCTTTGTTATTCATCATAGGAGAAAAAACAGCAGACCTTGACACTGATGATGGAGGTTGAGAAGATTCTGGGTCCCAACAACTCTAACACTGAGATGGAGGTTTTTCTGACCGTGATGAACACTTTCAAATCCTATATGGCCGACTTTCTGTTACGAGCTGAGAAAAGGCATACCGAGCTTGACAACATGGTGTATGTCTATCGCTTCTGTGAACAGGTTAGTCGAGCAATACCCTGGTTCTTTCAAAACCTCTTCTTTCTCTTTTTACTATTTTATTGCTTCCTTTCAGCCTTAATTCTGGATCAAGTCCACTTAAATTTCAGTCAGCTACAGAATATGTATTACACTTTGATGGAGGACTGACAGGAATCAAAATGGAATTGATTCTAACTCTGCGTCATTTCTCCCACGATATTACTTTACCATCACTACCACCATGTTTCTATGTTTTAAATCATATCATGTATGAACTGAAGGAAGGAAGGATAAATGCATTTATGGACATTCCCCCTCTTTAACCCCTAGCCAGTCATCAATCCCTCCCATCAATCTTTTCTGAACTCCAACTTCTCATCCAAGTAATACACAACACAAATACTTAACTTATAACACTTCTGAAATAACACTATGTCACTAACAAATCTGCTCTCTGTATTGTTTCCTGTAGGTTGCTTCCCTAGCCAAGGAATGCAGGCAATATCTTGAGCAGGTAGAGACTGGGTGTTACCCTGCCAAAGCCAATCTAAGTACACTTAAGACCTACAAGGAGAGATTGGGTGACTGCTTCTCTGCTCGACACTTCCAGACTGTGAAAGCCAAAGCCTACAGTGCGAGGGGCTCTGGGGGGATGAGGCTGTGGAATGCAGCCTGGATCCAGTGCCAAGAAGTCCGCCAGCGGCTAGGGGAGAGATTGCAACGGCGCGGAGGAGCAGCCGACAAAGACCAGCAGCAGCCCACAGCTGGCGGAGCTCAAGTGAAGAGCAGGGTGCTAGAAGCGGGAAAGGAGAGCGAAGAGGAGAAGGAGGAGGGGGCCTCTTGCTCCCTCGCTCCGGCCTCAACTTCCCCTCCAGGGGTGGCCGATAACTCGGGGAAGGCCTCCCAGGACCAGATGGAGAGCAGAGAAAGCAATACTAGGGACAGCGCTCACATCACATGTTTTAACCTCCCTTTCAAAGCGGACTCGAAAGGGGGTAAAGGAGCCAAAGAAGTGTCCCAGTCACCTAAATCCCCAGGCAAAGAGGGGAAACTGATGCCAGTGGTGCCTCAAGATGGAGGAGGTGGCCGAGGGAGGCGCCACAGCGAGGCGGACCTCAAGAGGGGGGATCCGATCGGCAAGTGTGAGCCGTTTCCATGGAAACACAGTGCCTTGGGGCGATCACTGAGTGAGGGTTCCTGTATGAGCTCTCTCCTGTCCTCAGAGTGTGGCTCCTCCCCCTTATCGGCAAGGCACTCCCATAGCCGGCACCTAGTAGTGGCACTGCAGTCACCCCAAAACCCTTATGATATCTCCCGTAATGGAAGTTTCTGCTCTGGCCACTCCTGCTGTAAGTCAAATGGGGATAGGGAAGGTGGTGACCCCATACAGGTGTCTTCAGTGTCCTTGACTGACCATAGTGGTGACAAGACACAAGAAGCCTCGTCATTAGCCGACACACAAGCTGAAGAAAATGGCAGCAATGTCCTGTGAGTGATGCACCTCCTTCTCAACAGCTATCAGAATTTTTTTCCCAGAAATACTTAGCATAGATGCAATGCAACGCAGTGGGGGATAGAAGAAGGATACCGACTTGGCGCATGTCCAACAAATCTGCTCTTGCGCTCTTAAAATCCATCATGACGGATTTATTGTAACAAGCCCACAATGTGGTTACTAAAGTCTGATTTGGGTGTATTTGGCTATTTTTGCTGCATAACATTTAGAAGCAGTCCCTTTTCAGGTTTAGAAGAAGTGACTGCTAAATGCTAACTCCCGTTCGTATAATCTGGTAGCATAGCTAGCATAGAGAAATCAGAGGTGTTAGTCAAAGTCATTTTTAACTGTAATGCAGTTGATTGGTAATGTGGACATGAACATGTATTCGGTTTGTCATCCATACAAGCATTACACTCCGATTTTTACCTCAACATAGTGTGTCATACACATTTTAACAATAGCCTAAATGTAGGCTAAATTTTCTGGGGTACAATGAGGAGATTTGGGATCTTTCCCTCACTGCATCATTCCCCCACGAGTTTCCATGGCATTTCCATTGTTTTGGTCGAGTTCCATTGACCTCTTTACAGCAGCTATGCCATTAGTCACACAAGCTATTATCAATCTGTAATTGTTATGGGAATGGGTTTATGGGAAATACGTCTTAAATAAACAAATGAGTGACAAAGGACATTTACAGCATGCAGTGTTAGAAGAAATGCATCATCGAGATGGTTTCTCTTTGGGTCTTTGTTAGATTTCAGATTACAATTAGTTGCCTGTAATCTTTACAATAACTACATACTGCACAGCAAGCGGTACCAGAGTGCCAAGTCTAGGTCCAAGAGGCTTCGAAACAGTTTCTACCCCCAAGCCATAAGACTCCTGAACATCTCATCAAGTGGCTACCCAGACTATTTGCATTGCCCCCTCCCTTTACACTGCTCCTACTCTCTGTTATTATCTATGCATAGGCACTTTAATAACTCTACCTACGTATTACCTCAATTACCTCGACGAACCGGTGCCCCTGCACATTGACTCTGGACCGGTACCCCCTGTATATAGCCTGTTATTTTACTGCTACTCTTTAATTATTTGTTACTTGTATTTCTTATTTGTTTAGGTATTTTTCTTAAAACTGCGCGCGGGTGAGGGTAAGGGGTAAATTAGAGAACACATTGTCCAAATTCCTCCTCCTTAAAATTCCCAATTTCCTGTTTTCTGTGTGGACAGGAAGTTGCAGAGGATCATGGAGGAGCTGTTGTTGACTGAGAGGGAGTATGTACGATCTCTAGGCTACGTACGAGAGCACTACTTCCCTGAGCTGGAGAGGCCTGATGTGCCTCAGGACCTAAGGGGCCAGGGGGGGAACATTTTCGGCAACCTGGAGAAGCTCCATGACTTCCACCGCCATCACTTTCTGAAAGAGCTGGAGGGCTGCCTCCGAGAACCCTTCAGAGTCGGACGCTGCTTCCTACGGCATGTGGGTTCCCATGGTTACAAACCTTAACCGTGTGATAACTCAACCTAACTTGAAAGGGATATTTCAATCTTTTGTTCATAAATCCACTGTTAATACAATCCTAAAAATGTTGCATGTCAGCAGTCAAGTTTTCAAAAGCATTTTTACTACGGAGCAAAAACTGTGATGATGCGTTTTAAGTGAAGGACGGCACCCTTTCCAGGGTAGTGTCCTCATCACTTCACAGAGAAGTTCAAATAGACAGTGAGTAACACTGGTATAACAGTATTTATTAACACTGATATAACAGTATTTATTAACACTGGTATAACAGTATTTATTAACACTGATATAACAGTATTTAGTAACACTGGTATAACAGTATTTATTAACACTGATATAACAGTATTTAGTAACACTGTTATAACAGTATTTATTAACACTGCTATAACAGTATTTATTAACACTGGTATAACAGTATTTAGTAACACTGGTATAACAGTATTTATTAACACTGGTTTAACAGTATTTATTAACACTGGTATAACAGTATTTAGTAACACTGGTATAACAGTATTTAGTAACACTGATATAACAGTATTTAGTAACATTGGTATAACAGTATTTAGTAACACTGGTATAACAGTATTTAGTAACACTGATATAACAGTATTTAGTAACATTGGTATAACAGTATTTAGTAACACTGATATAACAGTATTTATTAACACTGGTTTAACAATATATATTAACACTGGTATAACAGTATTTAGTAACTCTGATATAACAGTATTTAGTAACTCTGATATAACAGTATTTAGTAACTCTGATATAACAGTATTTAGTAACATTGGTATAACATTATTCAGTAACACTGATATAACAGTATTTAGTAACACTGATATACCAGTATATTTGAATCCAACTGCTCTGAAACAAAAAATCAACCAGTGTTTTACAATAACATTGCTTTACTTTTTGGGGTGAGAGACAGTTCAGTCTTTTTATTATATCTTATCTTTTCATCTGTTTGGCACTCACCAACAACAAGTGATGTGGACTGCATGCCACAAGTCAGGTCAATTATAATCTTGAGAAATCAACAGGCACGTAGGTTCTACAGCTGTGTAAAACAGAATACAATAATAATACTTTATATTTTATTTATTTGTATTTTCTATTGAATTCTGTGCTTCTACCCCTATCCAGAGAGAGAGCTTTGGTCTGTACGCCCTCTTCAGCAAAAACAAACCCCAGTCAGACAGCTTACTCATCAACCACAGCCATTACTTTTTCAAGGTGAGGACGTCAAATAAACTGGCAGAGTACACTGATATTACAGTATATAATGCTATACTCATCCTTATGTGAAGTATTTGTAGTGCAAGTGCCCCCGGAACAATGCTGTTTGCAAAAAAAAAATGTAATACCCTTTATTAAAAGTTGACTGAGTTTAAATAGAATTGACCACAACCCTGTTAGGACATGCATGTTATACAATCAAATTCCAATTTTAGAAAAAAATGCAATTGGAATTTCAATTTTTTATTTCTGATTTGAATGAATTGATATGGAATTGTCCCGAACTCTGTTTTCCTAACACTGCAGCAAAAACAGCTGCAGCTGGGGGACAAGATGGACCTGTCTTCTTACCTGCTGAAACCGGTGCAGCGGATCAGCAAGTATAGCCTACTGCTGCAGGACATGGTGAGGGAGTGCGGGCCCCACAGGAGCCGTGAGGAGGCCGAGGTCCAGCACGCCCTGGAGGTCATCCAGTTCCAGCTAAGGCATGGCAACAACCTGCTGGCCATGGACGACATCCAGGACTGTGATGTGAGTGAGGAATGGGGAAGAGGGGGTTGGAGGGAGAGGTATAAAAGGAGGACTGAAGAGTAACAATCTAAATAATGGCGCCGGAGGAGATGGCTGCCGTTTTACGGGCCCCGAACCAATTGTGCTATTTTGAGTGTTTTTTCACATCTTTTGTAACTTATTTTGTACATAATGTTTTTGCCACCGTCTCATATGATCAAAAAGAGCTTCTGGATATCAGAACAGCAATTACTCACCTCAAACTAGACAAAGATTTTTTGTTTAACTAGTCGGACACGAAGGATTTACCGGACCAGGCCAAAATCCCTGTCATTCGCATGAAGAATAGATGCCGAAACAGGGGACGCAAGTGTAGGTGCCTTGTGAGAATTAGTCAGTGAGTGGGTAACCCGCCTCTACCATACTGGCCAATGTGCAACCATTGGAGAATAAACTGGATGAGCTCCGTTCAAGACCTATCCTACCAATGGGACATTCTTATTTTTCACAGAGTCGTATCTGAACGACGACATGGATAATATACAGATGGCTGGGTTTTCCGTGACAGAACAGCTGCCTCCGGTAAGACGAGGGGTGGAGGTCTGTGTTTAACTGATCAATAGCAGCTGGTGTGCAAAATCTAATATTAAGGAAATCTCAAGGTTTTGCTCGCCTGAGGTGGAGTATCTGATGATAAGCTGTAGACCAGTGTTTACCAAGATAATTTTCATCTATATTTTTCATAGCCATCTATTTACCACCATAAACCGATGCTGGCACTAAGATCACACTCAATGAAAGGTACAAGGCCATAAGGAAACAATAAAATGCTAATGCAGAGGTGGTGCTTCTAGTGCCTGGGGACTTTCATGCAGGGAAACTTAAGTCCGTTTGACCTCCGTTTGACCTAATTTCTCCCACGTGCAACCAGAGGAGAAAAACTCTAGACCACCTTTACTAAACACACATAGACGCATACAAATCTCTCCATTGGGAAAATCTGACCATAACTCTATCCCCCTGATTCCTGCTTACAAGAAAAAAACTAAAATAGAAAGTACCTGTGACTCTTTCAATACGGAGGTGGTCAGATGACGCGGATGCTATGCTACAGGACTGTTTTGCTAGCACAGACTGAAATATGTTCCGTGATTTATCCAATGGCATTGAGGAGTATGCCACCTCAACCATCAGCTTCATCAATAAGTGCATCGACGACGTCATCCCCATAGTCACCAAACGTACATATCCCAACAAGGACCCATGGATTACAGGCAACATCCGAATCGAGCTGAAGGCTAGGGCTGCCGCTTTCAAGGAGCGAGACACTAATCCAGACACTTATAAGAAATTCCGCTACACCCTCTGATGAACCATCAAACAGGCAAAGCGTCAATACAGAATTAAGATTGAATCCTACTATACCGGCTCTGGCGCTCGTCAGATGTGGCAGGGCTTGAAAACTGTTATGGATTACAAATGAAAACCCAGCCGCGAGCTGCCCAGTGTCGTGAGCCTACCAGTCGAGCTAAATGCTATCATGCTCACTTAGAGGCAAGCAACAATGAAACATGCTTGAGAGCACCAGCTGTTCCGGACGACTGTGTGATAACGCTCTCAGTAGCCGATGTGAGCAGGTTAACATAAACAGGTCAACATTCACAAAGCCGTGGGGCCAGACGGATTACCAGGGCGTGTACTCAAAGCATACGCGCACCAACTGGCAAGTGTCTTCATGGACATTTTCAGCCTCTCCCTGACCGATTCAGCAATACCTACATGTTTCAAGCAGACAACCATAGTCCCTGTGCCCAAGGAAGTGAAGGTAACCTGCCAAAATGATTACCGCCCCGTAGCACTCACGTCGGTAGCCATGAAGTGCTTTGAAAGGCTGGTCATGGCTCACATCAACAGCATTATCCCGGATACGCTGGACCTACTCCAACTCGCATACCGCCCCAACAGATCCACATGCGCAATCTCAATCACACTCCACACTTCCCTTTCACACCTGGACAAAAGGAACACCTATGTGAGAATGTTGTTCATTCACTACAGCTCAGCGTTCAACACCACAGTGCCCACAAAGCTCATCACTAAGCTAAGGACCCTGGGAATAAACATCTCCCTCTGCAACTGGATCCCGGACTTCCTAACGGGCCGTCCCCAGGTGGTGAGAGTAGGCATCAACATGTCTGCCACACTGATACTCAACACTGGGACCCCACAGGGTTGCGTGCTTCGTCCCCTCCTGTACTCCCTGTTCACCCACAACTGTGTGGCCAAACACGACTCCAACACCATCATTAAGTATACTGACGACACACCAGTGGTAGGCCTGATTACCGACAACAATGAGACAGCCTATAGGGAGGAGGTCAGAGACCTGGCAGTGTGGTGCCAGGACAACAATCTCTCCCTCAATGTGAGTAAGACACGGGGCTGTAGTGGAGCGGGTCGAGAATTTCAAGTTCCTTGGTGTCCACATCACCAATGAACTATCATGTTCCAAAGACACCAAGACAGTCGAGAAGAGGGCACGACAACACCTTTTCCCAACCAGGAGCGTGAAAAGATTTGGCATGGGCCCCCAGATCCTCAATAAGTTTTACAGCTGCACCATGGAGAGCATCCTGGGGCCAAGCTTCCTGCCATCCAGGACCTACAGTAATATACTAGGTGGTGTTAGAGGAAAGCCCAAAACATTGTCAACGACTCCAGTCACCCAAGTCTTATACTGTTCTCACTGCTACCGCATGGCAAGCGGTAATGGAGCGCCAAGTCTAGGACCAAAAGGCTCATTAACAGCTTCTACCCCCAAGCCATAAGACTGCAGAACATTGAATCAAATGGCCACCCGGATTATTTACATTGACTTGACCCACCCCCCCATTTCTTTTTACACTGCTGCTCCTCGCTGTTTATTACCTACATGTGCAAATGACCTGGACTAACCTGTACCCCCCCGCATGTTGACTCAGTACCAGTACCCCCTGTATATAGCCTCATTATTGTTGTTTTATCGTGTTACTTTTTATTATTTTTTACTTGACTTTATTTGGTAAATATTTTCTTAACTCTTTATTGAACTGCTTTGTTGGTTAATTAAGGGCTTGTAAGTAAGCATTTCAAGGTCTACACCTGTTGTATTCGACACGTGACAAATGAAGTTTGATTTGATTTCCTTCAGCCGACCCACATTGGAAAAATTGGCTAGACTCAAATCCCCATCTGTGGCCCATACTGTAAACCACAATTGTGAGTTTGTTCGGATATTAAAATGTTCTCCCTTTTTATGTTAACCTCCGTTGTCAAGTTTGTAAGATAAAGATAAAAGTTTGACTCTTCCAGTCATACAGTACAGTGCAGGGGTTTTGAAACGTATTTTTGGGTGACCCACTTTGGCCAAATGATTTACCCACCTAACCCAAATAACATTGATCTACCACATTCGTGAGGTCGTTTGGAACCTATAACACTTCTTAGTTTGTTCCTATCAGGGGATGAATACAGTATAAGGTCAAATGTCAATGTACTAAAAAGGGTTCATCTTACCACAGATGCACCCTGACAGAATACAGCCTGCCCTCAATGTAATTTCTCTTCTCCTGTAGGTCAACTTGAAGGAGCAGGGGCAGCTGATTTGTCAGGACGAGTTCCTGGTGTCCTTCAGAAAGAAAAAGTGTTTCCGCCACATCTTCCTCTTCCAGGACCTTGTCCTCTTCAGCAAGACTAAGAGGACCGACGTGGGCAACGACACTTATGTTTATAAACAGTCATTCAAGGTATGCAGGTATACAAAACATAGCACAATATACCTCAATGTGAAACTTGAGCCAAAGCTACCTGTCACGGATCCCTCCGGAACTTTCATTGCCCACACCAGTCCCCTATTCCCACTGATTTGTATTTGTATATTTGTGCCCTTTGGTTTCCATTGGGTGGTCAATTAATGTTACAATGTCCGTTGGTTGTGTGGGCACCTGTGCTGTGTGTTTTGGGCCTTCGTGTCATTGTGGATTGCACAGACAATTACGGGACTCGTCCCGTGTGTTAATCATTGTGTACTTGTGTTATTTATTCGAGGTACTCCTTGCTCTTTTGTTTGGGTTTCAACCCTGTGTTTTTGTATAGTGTTTGTTTGGTCGTCATCCCTGTGCCTTTACACGGCACGCCGTAACTTGGGGTAAAATCATAAAAAACTATCCTGCATTCCTGCGGCTGTCTCACAAATGATTTATTCAGCGTGACACTACCTTCCTTGGAAATCATTGAAATACATGCTTACGTCATAAAAGGGTCACGTGGAGGCCTTGCGTCAGATGAAAAGTATGTGCTACTGTAGCTACCCTCCAAAAGTTTCACTTCCAGGGCCACTTCCTCTATTTCGTGGAAAACTGTATATGATTCACTGTACGTTAACACATACCCTGTTTGTAAATGGAGAAGGAAGCCTGTCTGTCTAGGTTGATTACTTTCAAAATATACATACACTGTTATATCCACGTATAGTCCTTTATATGCCTTATAACGGGTTTATGACCACTTCAAAACCTTTTACAAGCTGTAGTTTGTTTAAAGACCATGTTTTCTGTTCTGACAGACCTCTGACATTGGGATGACCCACAATTCAGGGGACAGCGGGCTGTGCTTTGAGATCTGGTTCCGAAGGAGGAAGTCCCAGGACACTTACACCCTGCAGGCCGGGAACAGAGAGGTGAAGGATGCCTGGACCAAAGACCTTGAGCGCATCCTCTGGGAGCAGGCTGAACACAACAGAGGTCAGAGTTACCCCTGAGACTAACCAGCCAATCAGATCTCTCGTGTCCTAAAATGATCTGGTCTGTATATGAAAACATTACTAGCAGTCAAATCCTTGCTTGCTCTGTTCTTATTTCCTCAATTCCTCTCAAAGGGCATTAGAGGTGACGGTCCCATGGAAAGACTATGATCATCCCCTCCAATGCACTTTGAGAGGAATGGAAAACACAAGGACTGAAGAAGAAAGGATTTGCCAGCTTGGAAAGTTTTCAGATACAGCCACAGAGGTCAACCTACTATATTTTCGCACACTACCACTGATCTGAAAATAGTTGATGGATTAAAGCAATGACTTTTAAACCAACGCTTTCAACTGTAGTCATGTGGAACAGACAATGAAAATAAGCAATTTCAGGCTAGTGGTATCTGGTATACAGCTCCCATCACTTGCCAATACTTGGCAAGCAACCAATCAGATTGTAGGACTAAGTGGAAGAAGGGAGGGTCTTGACGGGAAGCTCTTGCAGCAAAGATCTATATTAAGCGCTGATGTAATGTCCAAGACACACTGGTGGGATTGAGACTAGCACACACTCATAGATTTGTTGGTTCTATGTTTGAGTTTTCTTATTGTGTTCCTAACCTAGTAGGTCAATTACTTGCTTACTAATCCTTATTTTCGTCCCCTTTGGGACATAGGTAAAGGCTATAATGAACTCTCTCTACTTCAGGGCTCTCCAACCCTGTTCCTGGAGAGCTACCCTCCTGTAGTTTTTCAATCCAAACCTCAGTTGTAACTAACCTGATTCAATTTATTAACCAGCTAATTATTAGAATCAGAAAGTGTAGTGAGTGTAGTGAAATTTTTTGTTTGCCCATTATTAAAGACCAAAATTGGCATAGTATTATTTTATGTAAATACAAACTTATACCAGTTTTACTTGATGACCAAAATGTCGAAATCGGCACCATACAGGTTGCAAAATAGTTAGGAAGAGATTTTTGATGTGCTGATTCTGTGGCACATGGTTTATGAATTGATACAACTCTTGGAAAAACAATTCTTGCCACACACAGAATGTTATGAATATGGGGCGTACAACCATCTCAGCTCTGCAGATTTTGCTACGAAGAGACAATCATTTGATCACTTATTTTGATATTGCCCATTTGTAGCTTGTTTCTGGTCACAGGTTCAAGAATGGCTGAAAAATCACAACATTTATCTAACATAAACCCTACATTTAGCATTGTTGGGAGATTTGAAAAACCATAGTCAATCAATCAACAATATAACAATACGTTTACTATTAGTAGAAATATGTATCTTTAACTTACAATCTGTAGTTACTATGCAGTTTGACCGGTTCAGAATTTATGTGAAGAATCACAGCACAGTTAAAAAAAGATATGTCACATGGAAATCATAAGAGGGCGGTTTACGGAGATGGGATGGACTGAGAGTAGCTGAGGGGTGGGTTTACGGAGATGGGATGGACTGAGAGTAGCTGAGGGGTGGGTTTACGGAGATGGGATGGACTGAGAGTAGCTGAGGGGTGGGTTTACGGAGATGGGATGGACTGAGAGTAGCTGAGGGGTGGGTTTACGGAGATGGGATGGACTGAGAGTAGCTGAGGGGTGGGTTTACGGAGATGGGATGGACTGAGAGTAGCTGAGGGGTGGGTTTACGGAGATGGGATGGACTGAGAGTAGCTGAGGGGTGGGTTTACGGAGATGGGATGGACTGAGAGTAGCTGAGGGGTGGGTTTACGGAGATGGGATGGACTGAGAGTAGCTGAGGGGTGGGTTTACGGAGATGGGATGGACTGAGAGTAGCTGAGGGGTGGGTTTACGGAGATGGGATGGACTGAGAGTAGCTGAGGGGTGGGTTTACGGAGATGGGATGGACTGAGAGTAGCTGAGGGGTGGGTTTACGGAGATGGGATGGACTGAGAGTAGCTGAGGGGTGGGTTTACGGAGATGGGATGGACTGAGAGTAGCTGAGGGGTGGGTTTACGGAGATGGGATGGACTGAGAGTAGCTGAGGGGTGGGTTTACGGAGATGGGATGGACTGAGAGTAGCTGAGGGGTGGGTTTACGGAGATGGGATGGACTGAGAGTAGCTGAGGGGTGGGTTTACGGAGATGGGATGGACTGAGAGTAGCTGAGGGGTGGGTTTACGGAGATGGGATGGACTGAGAGTAGCTGAGGGGTGGGTTTACGGAGATAGGTGGGATGGACTGAGAGTAGCTGAGGGGTGGGTTTACGGAGATGGGATGGACTGAGAGTAGCTGAGGGGTGGGTTTACGGAGATGGGATGGACTGAGAGTAGCTGAGGGGTGGGTTTACGGAGATGGGGGATGGACTGAGAGTAGCTGAGGGGTGGGTTTACGGAGATAGGTGGGATGGACTGAGAGTAGCTGAGGGGTGGGTTTACGGAGATAGGTGGGATGGACTGAGAGTAGCTGAGGGGTGGGTTTACGGAGATAGGTGGGATGGACTGAGAGTAGCTGAGGGTGGGTTTACAGAGAAAGGTGGGATGGACTGAGAGTAGCTGAGGGGTGGGTTTACAGAGATAGGTGGAATGGACTGAGAGTAGCTGAGGGGTGGGTTTACAGAGATAGGTGGGATGGACTGAGAGTAGCTGAGGGGTGGGTTTACAGAGAAAGGTGGGATGGACTGAGAGTAGCTGAGGGGTGGGTTTACGGAGATGGGATGGACTGAGAGTAGCTGAGGGGTGGGTTTACGGAGATGGGATGGACTGAGAGTAGCTGAGGGGTGGGTTTACGGAGATAGGTGGGATGGACTGAGAGTAGCTGAGGGGTGGGTTTACGGAGATGGGATGGACTGAGAGTAGCTGAGGGGTGGGTTTACGGAGATAGGTGGGATGGACTGAGAGTAGCTGAGGGGTGGGTTTACGGAGATAGGTGGGATGGACTGAGAGTAGCTGAGGGGTGGGTTTACGGAGATAGGTGGGATGGACTGAGAGTAGCTGAGGGGTGGGTTTACGGAGATAGGTGGGATGGACTGAGAGTAGCTGAGGGGTGGGTTTACAGAGAAAGGTGGGATGGACTGAGAGTAGCTGAGGGGTGGGTTTACAGAGATAGGTGGAATGGACTGAGAGTAGCTGAGGGGTGGGTTTACAGAGATAGGTGGGATGGACTGAGAGTAGCTGAGGGGTGGGTTTACAGAGAAAGGTGGGATGGACTGAGAGTAGCTGAGGGGTGGGTTTACAGAGATAGGTGGGATGGACTGAGAGTAGCTGAGGGGTGGGTTTACAGAGATAGGTGGGATGGACTGAGAGTAGCTGAGGGGTGGGTTTACGGAGATAGGTGGGATGGACTGAGAGTAGCTGAGGGGTGGGTTTACAGAGATAGGTGGAATGGACTGAGAGTAGCTGAGGGGTGGGTTTACGGAGATAGGTGGGATGGACTGAGAGTAGCTGAGGGGTGGGTTTACGGAGATAGGTGGGATGGACTGAGAGTAGCTGAGGGGTGGGTTTACGGAGATAGGTGGGATGGACTGAGAGTAGCTGAGGGGTGGGTTTACAGAGAAAGGTGGGATGGACTGAGAGTAGCTGAGGGGTGGGTTTACAGAGATAGGTGGGATGGACTGAGAGTAGCTGAGGGGTGGGTTTACAGAGATAGGTGGGATGGACTGAGAGTAGCTGAGGGGTGGGTTTACGGAGATAGGTGGGATGGACTGAGAGTAGCTGAGGGGTGGGTTTACAGAGATAGGTGGAATGGACTGAGAGTAGCTGAGGGGGGTTTACGGAGATAGGTGGGATGGACTGAGAGTAGCTGAGGGGTGGGTTTACGGAGATAGGTGGGATGGACTGAGAGTAGCTGAGGGGTGGGTTTACGGAGATAGGTGGGATGGACTGAGAGTAGCTGAGGGGTGGGTTTACGGAGATAGGTGGGATGGACTGAGAGTAGCTGAGGGGTGGGTTTACGGAGATGGGATGGACTGAGAGTAGCTGAGGGGTGGGTTTAGGAGATGGGATGGACTGAGAGTAGCTGAGGGGTGGGTTTACGGAGATGGGATGGACTGAGAGTAGCTGAGGGGTGGGTTTACGGAGATAGGTGGGATGGACTGAGAGTAGCTGAGGGGTGGGTTTACGGAGATAGGTGGGATGGACTGAGAGTAGCTGAGGGGTGGGTTTACGGAGATGGGATGGACTGAGAGTAGCTGAGGGGTGGGTTTACGGAGATAGGTGGGATGGACTGAGAGTAGCTGAGGGGTGGGTTTACGGAGATAGGTGGGATGGACTGAGAGTAGCTGAGGGGTGGGTTTACGGAGATAGGTGGGATGGACTGAGAGTAGCTGAGGGGTGGGTTTACGGAGATAGGTGGGATGGACTGAGAGTAGCTGAGGGGTGGGTTTACAGAGAAAGGTGGGATGGACTGAGAGTAGCTGAGGGGTGGGTTTACAGAGATAGGTGGAATGGACTGAGAGTAGCTGAGGGGTGGGTTTACAGAGATAGGTGGGATGGACTGAGAGTAGCTGAGGGGTGGGTTTACAGAGAAAGGTGGGATGGACTGAGAGTAGCTGAGGGGTGGGTTTACTGGGATGGACTGAGAGTAGCTGAGGGGTGGGTTTACGGAGATGGGATGGACTGAGAGTAGCTGAGGGGTGGGTTTACGGAGATAGGTGGGATGGACTGAGAGTAGCTGAGGGGTGGGTTTACGGAGATGGGATGGACTGAGAGTAGCTGAGGGGTGGGTTTACGGAGATAGGTGGGATGGACTGAGAGTAGCTGAGGGGTGGGTTTACGGAGATAGGTGGGATGGACTGAGAGTAGCTGAGGGGTGGGTTTACGGAGATAGGTGGGATGGACTGAGAGTAGCTGAGGGGTGGGTTTACGGAGATAGGTGGGATGGACTGAGAGTAGCTGAGGGGTGGGTTTACAGAGAAAGGTGGGATGGACTGAGAGTAGCTGAGGGTGGGTTTACAGAGATAGGTGGAATGGACTGAGAGTAGCTGAGGGGTGGGTTTACAGAGATAGGTGGGATGGACTGAGAGTAGCTGAGGGGTGGGTTTACAGAGAAAGGTGGGATGGACTGAGAGTAGCTGAGGGGTGGGTTTACAGAGATAGGTGGGATGGACTGAGAGTAGCTGAGGGGTGGGTTTACAGAGATAGGTGGGATGGACTGAGAGTAGCTGAGGGGTGGGTTTACGGAGATAGGTGGGATGGACTGAGAGTAGCTGAGGGGTGGGTTTACAGAGATAGGTGGAATGGACTGAGAGTAGCTGAGGGGTGGGTTTACGGAGATAGGTGGGATGGACTGAGAGTAGCTGAGGGGTGGGTTTACGGAGATAGGTGGGATGGACTGAGAGTAGCTGAGGGGTGGGTTTACGGAGATAGGTGGGATGGACTGAGAGTAGCTGAGGGGTGGGTTTACGGAGATAGGTGGGATGGACTGAGAGTAGCTGAGGGGTGGGTTTACGGAGATAGGTGGGATGGACTGAGAGTAGCTGAGGGGTGGGTTTACGGAGATAGGTGGGATGGACTGAGAGTAGCTGAGGGGTGGGTTTACAGAGAAAGGTGGGATGGACTGAGAGTAGCTGAGGGGTGGGTTTACAGAGATAGGTGGAATGGACTGAGAGTAGCTGAGGGGTGGGTTTACAGAGATAGGTGGGATGGACTGAGAGTAGCTGAGGGGTGGGTTTACAGAGAAAGGTGGGATGGACTGAGAGTAGCTGAGGGGTGGGTTTATAGAGATAGGTGGGATGGACTGAGAGTAGCTGAGGGGTGGGTTTACAGAGATAGGTGGGATGGACTGAGAGTAGCTGAGGGGTGGGTTTACGGAGATAGGTGGGATGGACTGAGAGTAGCTGAGGGGTGGGTTTACAGAGATAGGTGGGATGGACTGAGAGTAGCTGAGGGGTGGGTTTACAGAGATAGGTGGGATGGACTGAGAGTAGCTGAGGGGTGGGTTTACAGAGATAGGTGGGATGGACTGAGAGTAGCTGAGGGGTGGGTTTACAGAGATAGGTGGAATGGACTGAGAGTAGCTGAGGGGTGGGTTTACAGAGATAGGTGGGATGGACTGAGAGTAGCTGAGGGGTGGGTTTACAGAGAAAGGTGGGATGGACTGAGAGTAGCTGAGGGGTGGGTTTACAGAGATAGGTGGGATGGACTGAGAGTAGCTGAGGGGTGGGTTTACAGAGATAGGTGGGATGGACTGAGAGTAGCTGAGGGGTGGGTTTACGGAGATAGGTGGGATGGACTGAGAGTAGCTGAGGGGTGGGTTTACAGAGATAGGTGGGATGGACTGAGAGTAGCTGAGGGGTGGGTTTACAGAGAAAGGTGGGATGGACTGAGAATAGCCGAGGGGTGGGTTTACAGAGAAAGGTGGGATGGACTGAGAGTAGCTGAGGGGTGGGTTTACAGAGATAGGTGGGATGGACTGAGAGTAGCTGAGGGGTGGGTTTACAGAGAAAGGTGGGATGGACTGAGAGTAGCTGAGGGGTGGGTTTACAGAGATAGGTGGGATGGACTGAGAGTAGCTGAGGGGTGGGTTTACAGAGAAAGGTGGGATGGACTGAGAGTAGCTGAGGGGTGGGTTTACAGAGATAGGTGGGATGGACTGAGAGTAGCTGAGGGGTGGGTTTATAGAGATAGGTGGGATGGACTGAGAATAGCCGAGGGGTGGGTTTACGGAGATAGGTGGGATGGACTGAGAGTAGCCCGAGGGGTGGGTTTACAGAGATAGGTGGGATGGACTGAGAGTAGCTGAGGGGTGGGTTTACAGAGAAAGGTGGGATGGACTGAGAGTAGCTGAGGGGTGGGTTTACAGAGATAGGTGGGATGGACTGAGAGTAGCTGAGGGGTGGGTTTACAGAGAAAGGTGGGATGGACTGAGAGTAGCTGAGGGGTGGGTTTACAGAGATAGGTGGGATGGACTGAGAGTAGCTGAGGGGTGGGTTTACAGAGATAGGTGGGATGGACTGAGAATAGCCGAGGGGTGGGTTTACGGAGATAGGTGCGATGGAATGAGAGTAGCCCGAGGGGTGGGTTTACGGAGATAGGTGGGATGGACTGAGAGTAGCTGAGGGGTGGGTTTACAGAGATAGGTGGGATGGACTGAGAGTAGCCGAGGGGTGGGTTTACAGAGATTGGTGGGATAGACTGAGAGTTGCTGAGGGGTGGGTTTACATATATAGGTGTGATAGACTGAGAGTTGCTGAGGGGTGGGTTTAAAATCTCATGTTCTGTAATAGTTATGACTGAAAACACTATGTATAATGTATCAGTACTATCTATCTAGATGTAATGTATATCAAAGTATCAAATTACTTTATTCTTACTCTGTATCTACTGTCAAAAAAAGCGACATTTAAAATGTGTGTAGAATGTACATAAAATAAAATAAAAGTTGAGGGGAGGTGGTGTATGGGTAAATATGAATAATAATAATATTATAATCAGGAGCGCTAGATTAGGGTTGAAATAAAACCTACAGGATGGTAGCTTTCCAGGATCAGGGTTGGCGAGCCCTGCAGTCTACTTATTTCTGTCTATGGTATCATATTGTGCCTCGCTCCAAGAATGGTTGACCTGTGAAAGTTTATCTAGGTCAATATTATTATTGTGGTTGCTTTATTCCAGAGATCCATATGCAGGAGAGGGTGTTCATGGGTATCGGGAACAAGCCCTTCATGGATATCCAGCCTAGCGACGCAGCCATCAATGACAGGGCAGTCAACTGTGCTCTGATGGGAAGAGGTACAAATCGATAGCATACTATAGAGATTACATTAGGACAAGTTTAATTCCATTGGTATTCAATGCATCCCATTATTATTATGTATTCATTCACAAAACTCATCTAATATTGTAATTAAATTCTGAATGAAATGGATATTCAGATGAAGAAATTCACACCATTATAGATGTTTTTGCCCAATCCTAGTTGTTTCTACTTTGGCAATTCTCTTGTTGTCTCAATCACATCCAGTCCCATCTCATACAATTTGATCTCATCTGGCCCTCCCAGAATCCAAGGCGTTGGCCTCCTCGGGGACGTCTGGCTTGCAGGGCGGGTTTCCGGTGAGGCGGCCAAACTCCTTTGAATCGGGGAGCTGTTTGTCAACCTCCGGCAGCCACTCCTCTTCCTCCTCGGGGAGAGGGTCCCTGTCCTCCCCTACGGGGGTGTACCTGTGCGGCCTGAAGCTGAGGGAGGTTGCTGGGGGTCAAGGGGGGTATTCGGAGAGCCCTGGGGTCCTGGATGAGGATGACATGGACCAGGAGAGCGGGAGTCAGAATCTACTGAGTGAGTGGCTTTAATAAGGAAGGTAGCATGTTTGAAATGTAAAGCATGCTACTTTGAGGGATATTGACTTGTATTGGTCTTTTGATGAAAATGCTTATCATTTTGTGACACCAACTGGGTAAAGAAAACCAATGCATGAATGGTTGTCTTTCCTTGTCTAAATCCTGTTTAAAGAGTAAGGAAACAAATGGAATTTTGTAATTTGGGTGAACTATCACTTTAAGTCTCATATGTCAGACTCTCTTCCTCGCATCAAGCTGAGGCATCTGATGTCAACAGTGCAATATTTCTCTTAAAACAGTGCAAAGGTGGAAGATGGCTGTAGATGCCTGGGTAACTGCTGTTTGACTTCACATGAAACTAAACTACAGTTTTTAATCCTAGTGCTAAACTTGTGCATAGCAGCTAATGTTTGTAGAATGATAAGTCTAATATCGACTCAGGGGAATGAAGCGAAAGCAGTGTCATAACTCTCCTGTGACGATCTGAAGGATCAGGTTACAGTGGGTCCGCTCTACAGCCGTGCTCTCTCTCGTAGAGGGGGAGAGCGGGAAGTCAGCTGTTTTATGGTCAGTCATAAAATATGCTGCCCCTACACTCTGTAGTGTTCGAGATTGGAATGTAAACCGTGGAACACAGAGAGTCACTTGGACATCAAAAGTTTGAATAATTAAACAATATTTCTATGTTTGAGAATGTGGGAGTGGTCCGTGGACAATTAAAGGACAGTCATGACGAGTGTGTTTTATTTCGTGATCTTATGAAGGACGAGAAACACTCATTACTGTGTCTTTGGTTGTGTACACTTCTTAATTATGGGGTTTACATCTAAATATTGTGAAACGTATGTGATTAAACATGAAATTATTTGTGAAAAGATGTAATGTGATGTTAACCTTCTAAATGAGAAATTATGGGTTTTCATATAAAGTTAACCAAATCAGGGGCCACGCCCACGTGAGCATAGACATTATGTCGGCGTCATGGACCGCCCTTTCCTCAGAATTGTATATAACCCGCTCCTGATGAAATTTACATTAGACCAGAAAATATGGAGCTGACACTACATGTTGAAATGGTTAAGAGCTACAACTCTATAGGCCCAGGAGACCAGACAGCTACACAGCCGGAAATGGTTCAACTCTGAGACTATCAATCACTACAGAATAAGAGTAAATCCTAGACATAGGATTACTAGTCTGCAGCTGGATATGACGTAAATCTAGTATGAGAATACCGACAACCGCGGAAGCATCTATTCTATGCAACGATCAACTGTCCGCCTGACGGATCCATGACAACAGACACTATCCAGAGCCGCGGAGAAAGCTACAACCACGAAATACAGGGTGACTTCTGGGGAAGTTAACTAGAGACTCTGATGAACTGAATCTCCAGCAGACGGACCGGCGATTCCAACGACATACGGGTGTAAATAAATACATTGCAATTATGGTCGAGAGAGAGGCCGTTCATGTGCAAAGGATTAGCATTTCAATTCATATAATTATCAACTGTGTGTCGTGAATCAATTTTGTCTCTCCCACTCTTTCGCTGTTTCCATCCCTCTCCATTGTCTACCAAGCTGTCATCCGGTTTAGCCCACTATGGACTTATCAATGCATTGAGTTAGTAACCAATAAATATGTTTGTTTATGTATTTCTGTGGTCATTTAGTTAGTTAGTAAATAAATAATTAAGCAAATGTGTATATCGCTGATTAATCATTTAGGCTAGGGTTCGTGCAGATATCCAAGGGTTTGCGTTATTCAGTAATGAGAACTGATGAGGTAATAATGGTACATTAATAGAAGACTAATTGATAAGATATAAAAAATATCTGAAGAGTCAATTTTGGAAATAGAGACTATATAAACATTTTTCAGTGGTGCCCAGACTTCCTAGTTTCTTGAAGTTTTACATTATTAGTTTACTCACGTAATAATAATTACACAGAGAATTGTATTTGATAATACAACAGTCTTCACATTAATCAATAGTCACAGACACGACAGCAGCAAAAGGTTATCATGGCTGTAGACAATTTTGCTTGTTTTCGCTGTTTTCAAAGTAGCGTTTTAGTGTTTAAATTGTGAAGAAATGCATTAAATTAGCTTTAACTTGATTAAAATGAATTGGAACGGGTTTGTGGAGGGTCTGTCTGTTTTACTGTCTGGCTACTGTGGATGCCTCAACACAGACCAGATCTGGTCAAATGGGCTTTTGCCAAACAGGCAATAAATTCTGTGTGCTTTATTATTAACATGAGAGGGGATCTATGTTCCACTATATGATGTAACTAAAGACAGAGAACTGCCAGGCACAAAGCGGATCAGTTAATTATTTTAAATCAGAATGAGTAAGCACTCCTACTCTGAGATGGTTTATGACATGGACCCTGGTGTATACAACCCCTCAAACCTTTCAGATTAGTTTCCCTTCCTTTTCCAGTGGACAGCTCAGAGTCTTCGGGAGAGAGCGTGAGCGGCTTTAGCAGCTCTGCCTCCTCTGTGTGTGCCTCCATCGTCAGCCTGAAGGAGCCTCTAGCCCGCAGACCTGAAGACACCGACCTCCACAAGGCTAAGAGTCCCATCTGGTCTACAGTAAAAACCACCTCACCCTCGCTCCCACCCAAACCACCTGGCCTGACTAAGGATCCTCCCAAGGTGTGTGTTGGGACTAACCATGAGCTGTTCATTTTCCCATGAATATCATGCTATTAGGCTTATGTCATACAGTGCCTTGCGAAAGTATTCGGCCCCCCTGAACTTTGCGACCTTTTGCCACATTTCAGGCTTCAAACATAAAGATATAAAACTGTATTTTTTTGTGAAGAATCAACAAGAAGTGGGACACAATCATGAAGTGGAACGACATTTATTGGATATTTCAAACTTTTTTAACAAATCAAAAACGTAAAAATTGGGCGTGCAAAATTATTCAGCCCCCTTAAGTTAATACTTTGTAGCGCCACCTTTTGCTGCGATTACAGCTGTAAGTCGCTTGGGGTATGTCTCTATCAGTTTTGCACATCGAGAATTTTTTCCCATTCCTCCTTGCAAAACAGCTCGAGCTCAGTGAGGTTGGATGGAGAGCATTTGTGAACAGCAGTTTTCAGTTCTTTCCACAGTGTCACGCCTTGGTCATTGTATTTTGTGTTTTCGTTATTTATTTGTTCAGGCCAGGGTGTGACATGGGTTTATATATTGTATTTTTGTATTGGGGTTTGTAGTATTTGGGATTGCGGCTGAGTAGGGGTGTTGTTAGGCTTGGCTGCCTGAGGCGGTTCTCAATCAGAGTCAGGTGATTCTCGTTGTCTCTGATTGGGAACCGTATTTAGGTAGCCTGGGTTTCACTGTGTATTTCGTTGGTGATTGTTCCTGTCTCTGTGTAGTTTCACCAGATAGGCTGTAATTAGGTTTCACGTTCCGTTTGTTGTTTTTGTATTTGTATAGTTATTTCATGTGTCACGTTTTTCATTAAAGTCATGAGTAACCACTACGCTGCATTTCGGTCCGACTCTCTTTCTACAAACGAAGAATGACGTTACAGAATCACCCACCACACACGGACCGAGCAGCGTGTTAACAGGCAGCAGCGAAGAGAGGACGTTATGGACAGCAGAGGCTTGGAGTATACGACTGGGAAGAAATAGACAGGTGGGCGGCCGACCCAGAGAGAATGCCGGAGCCCGCTTGGGATTCGCTGGAGTAGTGCGAAGAGGGCTATAGGAGAATGGAGTCGAAAAGAAAGACACGGCGGCGCAGAGCGAAAACCGAAAGTCACCCCCAAATATTTATTGGAGGAGGGCTCAGGGAGAGAGTAGCAGAGTCAGGAGTCAGACCTGAGCCTACTCTCCCTGTTAATCGTGAGGAGCAGCAATATAAGGACTTCTGGTCTTGGGAGATGATATCAGACAGAAAAGGACCCTGGGCGCAGCTGGGAGAATACCACCGTCCCAAGGAAGAACTAGAGGCAGCTAAAGCGGAGAGGCGCTGGTATGAGGAGGAAGCACGGCGACGCGGATGGAAGCCCGAAAAGCAGCCCCAAAAAATTATTGGGGGGGGGGCTTAATAGGAGTATGGCTATGCCAGGTACGAGAGCTGCGCAAACTCCCTGTGCTTACCGGTGGGCTAGAGAGACCGGGCAGACACCGTGTTATGCTATGGAGCGCACAGTGTTTCCAGTGCGGGTGCATAGCCCGGTGCGGTTCATACCAGTCCTTCGTATTGGCCAGGCTAGAGTGGGCATCGAGCCAGGTAAGCTTGGGCAGGCTCGGTGTTCAAGAGCTCCAGTGTGCCTGCACGGTCCGGTCTATCCAGAGACACCTCCACACACCAGTCCTCCGGTAGCAGCTCCCCGCACCAGGCTTTTTGTGCGTGTCCTCGCTCCAGTATCACCAGTGCCAGCACCACACATCAGGCCTACAGTGCGCCTCGCCTCTCCTGTGCTGTCGGAGTCTCCCGCCTCTCCAGCGCTGTCGGAGCCTTTCTCCTCTCCTGTGCTACCGGAGTCTCCTGTCTGTCCAGCACTATCAGAGCCTTCCTTCCATCCTGCGCTGTCGGAGTCTCCCGCCTGTTCAGCGCTATCAGAGCCTTCCTCCTCTACAGCGCTACCGGAGCCTCCTGCCTGTTCGGAGCAGCCTGAGCTGCCAGTCTGCAAGGAGCTGTCAGTCTGCAAGGAGCTGTCAGTCTGCAAGGAGCTGCCAGTCTGCAGGGTGCTGTCAGCCTGCATGGAGCAGGCAGAGCTGTTAGTCTGTATGAAGCAGCCAGAGCTGTCAGTCTGCATAAGGCAGCCAGAGCTGCCAGTCTGCAAGGAGCTGTCAGGCTGCAAGGAGCTGTCAGTCTGCAAGGAGCTGTCAGTCTGCATGAAGCAGCCAGAGCTGTCAGTCTGCAAAGAGCTGCCAGTCTGCAAGGAGCTGCCAGTCTGCAAGGAGCTGCAAGGAGCTGCCAGTCTTACACACAGATTCTCGATTGGATTCAGGTCTGGACAATGACTTGGCCATTCTAGCACCTGGATATGTTTATTTTTGAACCATTCCATTGTAGATTTTGCTTTATGTTTTGGATCATTGTCTTGTTGGAAGACAAATCTCCGTCCCAGTCTCAGGTCTTTTGCAGACTCCATCAGGTTTTCTTCCAGAATGGTCCTGTATTTGGCTCCATCCATCTTCCCATCAACTTTAACCATCTTCCCTGTCCCTGCTGAAGAAAAGCAGGCCCAAACCATGATGCTGCCACCACCATGTTTGACAGTGGGGATGGTGTGTTCAGGGTGATGAGCTGTGTTGCTTTTACGCCAAACATAACGTTTTGCATTGTTGCCAAAAAGATCCATTTTGGTTTCATCTGACCAGAGCACCTTCTTCCACATGTTTGGTGTGTCTCACAGGTGGCTTGTGGCAAACTTTAAACAACACTTTTTATGGATATCTTTAAGAAATGGCTTTCTTCTTGCCACTCTTCCTTAAAGGCCAGATTTGTGCAATATATGACTGATTGTTGTCCTATGGACAGAGTCTCCCACCTCAGCTGTAGATCTCTGCAGTTCATCCAGAGTGATCATGGGCCTTTTGGCTGCATCTCTGATCAGTCTTCTCCTTGTATGAGCTGAAAGTTTAGAGGGACGGCCAGGTCTTGGTAGATTTGCAGTGGTCTGATACTCCTTCCATTTCAATATTATCGCTTGCACAGTGCTCCTTGGGATGTTTAAAGCTTGGGAAATCTTTTTGTATCCAAATCCGGCTTTAAACTTCTTCACAACAGTATCTCGGACCTGCCTGGTGTGTTCCTTGTTCTTCATGATGCTCTCTGCGCTTTTAACGGACCTCTGAGACTATCACAGTGCAGGTGCATTTATACGAAGACTTGATTACACACAGGTGGATTGTATTTATCATCATTAGTCATTTAGGTCAACATTGGATCCTCACTGAACTTCTGGAGAGAGTTTGCTGCACTGAAAGTAAAGGGGCTGAATAATTTTGCACGCCCAATTTTTCAGTTTTTGATTTGTTAAAAAAGTTTGAAATATCCAATAAATGTCGTTCCACTTCATGATTGTGTCCCACTTGTTGTTGATTCTTCACAAAAAAATACAGTTTTATATCTTTATGTTTGAAGCCTGAAATGTGGCAAAAATTCAAGGGGGCCGAATACTTTCGCAAGGCACTGTATGTTCACTGAACCTTGCATTGATGTTGTGCACCGGACACCTGGTCCACCTTTCCTCCTGTGTCTCCACTCTTCATCTCTATCCCCAACTACATCTGTACAGTTTAAATAAAACATTACAAAAAGTTGACCTTTAAAAAAAAGAATCATGCTGTGATGTCAATGGGAGGCATGAACTGATGTTCTGGTCATTTTCCCCACAGGTTCAAAATGCGGTCATTGGGAAGTCAACTGAGGTTTGAGCTCTGAGTTTGGTAAGTTTATCTGTAACGATGACATCACTCTGCACCATCTACAGTTGGCCTGTATATATGTCTGATTATTTTCTAATATTATTTTATGTATGTTTGTGTTGCATGTAACTATTTTACACATGGATGTTATTTGTTTTCAGTCATTTTCCATAGGTTATCAAATTCAATCTTATTTGTTTATCATTTTTCACAGATTTGGAATTATCCAGAACAGAAGGAAAGCATGAACTGTGTTACTGTATAAAGAGGAGTGTTATATGACTCTGTTATATGACAGTTACTGCACTCTACTTGTACCATTCTGTTTTTTTTGTTTTGTTTTTATTTAACCTTTATTTAACTAGGCAGGTCAGTTAAGAACAAATTCTTATTTACATTGATTTACAAGGATTTTATCATTTCCCATTAACAGGAAGTTTTGTATTTTGTAAAAAAATATTTTTTTAAATAAGCATTTCTGTCATATTCTGTTTGTTTCTGATGTCAATACTTTCACCCATGATCATGTTGTTGTGTGCCTTATTGGACCATTCAATATGTAGTAAATATTCTTAACACAGAAAACCTGTGTTGGTGTGCATTACCTGTACTTATGCTATGTTTCCATTAAAATGTATTTTTAAATCTTTGAGGACCAGAATGTCTGGATTACCAACGTGTTTTAGTATGTAAGGGTTTGGAAGTGACTCCCAAATAATCTGTCAATGTTAAGTCAACATAAACCAGTCTGTGTCTTTCCTATGAAGTTCAAAAAATGTTTTTCATATGAAGTTCAAAAATGATCTCCAAAATAATCTCTTTCATACTGTCAGGTCTGATGACTTGCATGTGCATGTGGTTGTCTTCTATGGCTGTGGGTTTTGGCATAGATATGGAAATATCGCACACGTTCTATCCTGGCAAATGGCATCTTCACTTATACCATCGGGCAGCACCATCAGAGAGTAAGAAGCGAAGCGATATGGTTCTGTCCATTGCCATGTTAAGCAGATCATTCATTATTAAGCAAGTAAAGGAGTTTTTGTATGGGAGGCAATGAGAGAGTGTTGAATATAGTCAAGATAATAATGTATTGCTGTTATGCTATGTGACGCTTATTTGATCTAATAGAAGTTTTGTAATGCTTACGTTGTTACGAGTGTACTGATATAAGTGTGATGCACGTGACATATCAGCAGCTTTGAGAAAAAATGCTTTTTTATCGAAGTTCGAAATTAGAGACGGTCTATGCATATTCATAGCATCTCACTTTCCACTGATTACAGGCGGTTGACGTCAACGCCCCTCATCGAATATTCAAAAAAGTATTCAAATTACTAAATGTGTCCACCAATCCAAAGAGAGGGATAGGCAGGAGCTTGACAGCTTGCTGTTCCGCTATGTGGACAACGAATCCCGTTGTTAGGGCGGAGACACATGCTTCTCATCATTATATCCAGTATCTCTGCCGCCATTAAGAGCTTTTCATAATTTTAAAGTAGTAAATGTTTTCTTCTTCTACTTCTACAAGTGTATTGGCATTTCATAAATAAACTGGAAAAGTGCATACCTAGTCTGCTGGAATGTGTATAGTCTGAACAGGTATCTAGCTACGGTTGGTGATCTAGCTACGGTTGGTGAATGTTTGCTCATGGTTTCATTTAATTGGATGACCCCTCATGCTGACCTCGATGGAATTTAACCCATAGCACTTTCCACCCAGTTGATGACCCTATCCATGCTAAAACGGGCTCTATCTATCCAGAGCCCTCTTTCTCTATGGTTTAGGGAGAATTTATGATAGCGTCAGAGGAGATGGCTGCCGTTTTACGAGCTTCTAACCAATTGTGCTATTGTGTGTGTTTTTTCGCGTAATTTGTAACTTATTTTGTACATAATGTTTCTGCCACCGTCTCTATCTCAGACTGGCCTTCTACGCAGAGTTATTCTGTCCAGTGTCTCTGTTCTTTTGCCCAGCAGTATAACAACTAATGCATTTTTTTTCAATATCAACGATAAACTTGCATCATGGTCTACAAAGTAGACAGTGGCAGATAATTTAAAATAGCTTATCATCTTATGTTATTGCTTCCTAAAATAAATACTACCTTGCAGGACTGAGCCATATGCCAGAATATGTATCCAAATATTTGAAGCATTTAGAGGATTTCAATATTACCTTAAAAGGCTGGTGAACAATTGATTTGTTTAGAAAAAAATCTCAAAACTAAAGAGCAAAGTAAAACTTGATCCATCCCTTCAATATGCACCAGGGTTTTCCAAATTGGTCCTCGGGACACCCTGGGTGCACGTTTTGGTTTTTGACTCAGCACTACACAGACAGAGTTTGGGACACCCTGCTATGGACGAATGATGGCAAATAACTTACCGGTAGCTGGTTTCTTTTACGCCTGCTACATTAGGTTAGGTTGATGACCTTATCCAGCAGTGTCAATCACAATTTGCCTGAGGGCCACATGTGCACAATTTTTTAAATATATTTCCTCCCCATCAAAATTTACCCAAAATTGTTATTTTCCATTATTTTTGAAAAATGGTTTTCTCCCTGGCTGTCTAGCGCTCATTGAGGTGATTATCAGCGAGCTGGACACAGGCAAGAAACTGTATGAATGATCCATTATTTTTTTCTACACAGTTTCAATTTGGTTTTAGTTATTTTAAGGTATATTGAGTTTTTTTATCCCTCAAAAAAAGAATAAATAAATAAATATACTACATAGCCAAACGTATGTGGACATCTGCTTGTCGAACATGTCATTCCAAAGTCATGGGCATTCATATGGAGTTGCCCCCCCCCCTTTGCTGCTATAATAACCTCCAATCTTCTGTGAAGGCTTTCCACTAGACGTTGGAACATTGCTGCGGTGACATGCTTCCATTCAGCCACAAGAGAATAGTAAGCTCAGGCACTGATGTTGGGCGATTAGGTCTGGCTTGCAGTCTGGTTTCCAATTCATCTCAAATGTGTTTGATGGAGTTGAGGTCAGGACTCTGTGCAGGCCAGTCAAGTTCTTCAACACCAATCTCGACAAACAATTTCTGTGTGGTCCTCACTTTTTGCACAGGGGCATTGTCGCCATGCTGAAGCAGGAAAGGGCCTTTCCCAAAATGTTGCCACAACATTGGGAGCACAGAATCGTCTAGAATGTCCTGGCATCCGTCAAACTCAGATTCGTCCATCAGACTGCCAGATGATGAAGTGTGAATCATCCCTCCAGAGAACGCATTTCCACTGCTCCAGAGTCCAATGGCGGCAAGCTTTACACCACTCCAGCCAAAGCTTGGCATTGTGCATGGTGATCTAAAGCTTGTGTGCGACTACTCGGCCATGGAAACCCATTTTCATGAAGCTCTCGATGAACAGTTCTTAGGCTGATGTTGCTTCCAGAGGCAGTTTGTAACTCGGTAGTGAATGTTGCAAACGAGTAGGGACAATTTTTACTCGCTACACGCTTCAGCACTCGGCCGTCCCGTGCTGTGAGATTGTGTGGCTTACCATTTCACGGGTGAGTCGTTGTGGCTCCTAGATGTTTCCACTTCACAATAACAGCACTTACAGTTGACTGGGGCAGCTCTAGCAGTGCAGAAATTTGATGAACTGACTTGTTGGAAAGGTGGCATCCTATGATGGAGCCACGTTGAAAGTCACTGAGTTCTTCAGTAAGGCCATTCTACTGCCAATGTTTGTCTATGGAGATTGCCTGGCGGTGTGCTTGATTTTATACACCTGTCAGCAACGGGTGGGGCTGAAATAGCTGAATCCACTAATTGTGTTGCTTCTACCAAGTATTGACTCAGGGGTGGGAATAGTTATGTAAATGGCTCTTTCTGTATTTCATTTTCAATACATTGGCAAAAATGTATAAAAACATGTTTTCACTTTGCCAGAATTGGGTATTGTGTGTAGATGAGTGAGAAAAAAAATAATTTGAATCAATTTTGAATTCAGGCTGTAACACACAACAACATGTGGAATAAATCAAGGGGTATGAATACTTTCTGAAGGCACTGTATTCAGTAAAACCTGCAAAACGGCTAATGTAAACCAGGGGGACAATACATACTATCCTCGCCTGTGCCCAATAAAAAACACACACCCCTCACCAAAGCAAAACAAAAAGTTAGACAACGCTCTATTTTGGATGCTATGCTGTGATGCGTAAACACTTTGCCTAGCTGCCAACCTGATTTCACCAATCCACTATAATTACAGTAAAATACTGAAATGTAAAACCTTCCCCTCAATGAATTTCAGGTGAGGTACACTGTAATATGACATACAGAATTGTCCTTTCCACTGAGCTGCCTGTAAGTTAAATTCACAGCAGCCTCTTTACAGTGCATGTTATAATGGTGTGAAAGTTCTAGTATCAAGTTTCAATGTCACATGTACAAATACAGTGAAATGCCTTTCTTGCAAGCTCTAACTCCGACAATGCAGTAATCAATAACAATGTACTACTACATATAACATAAGGAGGAACAAAAAACAGACAATAAATTTAAGTAAGAAATAAGAACACAAGAAAGTAGGTAAGCATACTATGTATAGGGTCAGTCAGTTCCAGTACCAAATATACAATGTTCAGGGATACTAGCATGATAGAGGTATGTACTGTATGACTAGGTGACTAGGGACCAGGATATATGATAAACAGAGTAGCAGCAGCGTATTTGATGATTGTATGTGAGTGTGTGTGCATGTGCATAGTCAGTATAAAGGTGTGTGTGTGTGTGTGTGTGTGTGTGTGTGTGTGTGTGTGTGTGTGTGTGTGTGTGTGTGTGTGTGTGTGTGTGTGTGTGTGTGTGTGTGTGTGTGTGTGTGTGTGTGTGTGTGTGTGTGTGTGTGTGTGTGTGTGTGTGTGTGTGTGTGTGTGTGTGTGTGTGTGTGTGTGTGTGTGTGTGTGTGTGTTGGAGTGTTAGTGTGCGTGAGTATGTAGGGTCCTGTGTGTGCATAGAGACAGTGCAAAAGTAAAGGGTCAACTCAGATATTTCGTGTGGCCATTTTGTTAGCTATTTATCAGTCTTATGGCATGGGTATAGAAGCTTTTCTGAAGCCTGTTGGTGTCAGACTTGATGCAGCGGTACCTCTTGACATGCAGAAGCAGACAGAACAGTCTATGGCTTGGGTGGCTGGAGTCTAACAATTTTCTGGGCCTTCCTTACACACAGCCTGATATAGAGTTCCTGGATGGCAGGGAGCTTGGCCCCAGTGATGTATTGGGCTGTATGCACCACTCTTTGTAGTGCCATGGGATCGAGGGCGGTGCTGCTGACATACCAGGCATTGATGCAACCAGTTAAGATGCTCTCAGTGGTGCAGCTGTGTAACTTTTTGAGGATTTCAAGGCCCAAGCCAAACCTTTTTTGTCGCACCTTCTTCACAACTGTGTGGTCTCCCAGTCATGTGTAAACAGGGAGTACAGAAGGGGGCTGTGCATGCACCCTTGTGGGGCCCCTGTGTTGAGGATCAGCGTGGTGAAGGTGGTAAGGGTAGGCAACAACAAGTTTGCCATGCTGATCATCAACTCTGGGGCCCCTCAGGGGTGTGTACTTAGTCCCCTACTGTACTCCCTGTTCACCCACGACTGTGTGGCCGAATACAACTCCAACATCATCATTAAGTTTGCTGACGACACAACAGTGGTGGGCTTGATCACCGACAATGATGAGACAGCCTATAGGGAGGAGGTCAGAGAACTGGCAGTGTGGTGCCAGGACAACAACCTCTCCCTCAATGTGAGCAAGACAAACGAGCTGATCGTGGACTACCCCAAGCCATTAGACTGCTGAACAATTAATCAAATTACCACAGGACTATTACATTCACCCCCCCCCCCCCACCCTCCATTTGTTTTGTACAATGCTGCTACTCACTGTTTATTATCTATGCATAGCCACTTCACCCTTACCAACATGAACAAATGACCTCTAACCTGTACCCTCACACACTGACTCTGTACTGGTACCCCCCTGTATATAGCCATGTTATTGTTATAGCCTAGTGGTAAGAGTGTTGGACTAGTAACTGAAAGGTTGCAAGATCAAATCCCAAGCTGACAAAGTAAAAATCTGTCCTTCTGCCCCTGAACAAGGCAGCTAATCCACTGTTCCTAAATGTAATTGAAAATAAGAATTTGTTCTTAACTGACTTGCCTAGTTAAATAACGGTAAAATAAATATTATTGTGTTACTTTGAATATTTTTTAACTTTAGTTCATTTTCTTAACTCTTATTGAATTGCCCTGTTGGTTAAGGGCTTGAATGTAGGCATTTCACAGTAAGGTCTACACTTGTATTCGGCGCATGTGACAAATAAAGTTTGATTAGATTTTATTTTATTTGTTGCCTACCGTCACCACCTGGGGGCGGACCGTCGGGAAGTCCAAGACCCAGTTGCACAGGGCAGGGTTCAGACCCAGGGCTACAAACTTAATGATGAGCTTGTAGAGTACGGTGGTGTTGAAGGCTGAGTGGTAGTCAATGAACAGCATTCCTACATAGG